>NC_081181.1:45106689-45348506 GCF_029867415.1 Vicia villosa | reverse complement strand
AGCGTCAAGCAAAGACTGATTCAAATGCTGCGAGACTACGTCGAGATATTCGCCTGGTCCTATGAAGATATGCCAGGCCTTGACACGCACATTGTAGTTCATCGCCTGCCAATCAAAGAAGGTAGCACTCCAGTCAAACAGAAACTACGAAGGAGTAGGCCTGATATGTCAAAAAAGATCAAAGACGAGGTTGAAAAACAGTTCAATATCCTCCTTGGATAGCTAACATCGTGCCTGTACCTAAAAAAGACGGGAAAGTCAGAATGTGCGTGGACTACAGAGATCTGAATCGGGCAAGCCCCAAAGATGATTTCCCTCTACCACACATCGATTTACTGGTTGACAATACCGCACAATGCAAGGTATTCTCCTTTATGGACGGATTCTCAGGGTACAATCAAATCAAGATGGCACCCGAAGACATGGAAAAAACAACCTTCACAACACCCTGGGGAACCTTTTGTTACAAAGTAATGCCCTTTGGTCTGAAAAACGCAGGAGCAACCTATCAACGTGCAATGGTAGCGCTATTTCATGATATGATTCATCAAGAAATAGAGGTGTATGTCGATGACATGATTGCAAAATCCAACACCGAGGAAGAACATCTGGGTCATTTACACAAGTTGTTTGACAGACTCAAGAAATACAAGTTGCGACTGAACCCAAATAAGTGTACCTTTGGAGTAAGATCCGGCAAACTCTTAGGTTTCATCGTCAGCAGCAAAGGTATTGAGGTTGATCCCGCCAAGGTTAAAGCCATTCAAGAAATGCCTATACCTCGTACCGAGAAACAAGTCAGAGGATTCTTGGGACGTCTAAATTACATCGCCCGATTTATTGCCCACATGACTACTACTTGTGTGCCGATCTTCAAACTGTTGAAGAAAGATCAAGTGGAAAGGTGGAATGACAAATGCCAGTTAGCCTTTGACAAAATCAAAGAATATCTCCAAAAACCTCCAATCTTGTTGCCACCTGTGGAAGCCAGACCTCTGATAATGTACCTAACTGTGTTAGAAGACTCAATGGGGTGTGTACTAGGACAACATGACGAATCCGGCCGAAAGGAGCACATAATCTACTATCTTAGCAAAAAGTTTACCGATTGTGAAACAAGATACTCACTACTCGAAAAAACTTGTTGTGCCTTAGCTTGGGCAGCTCGCCGGCTAAGACAGTACATGCTAAATCACACCACTTTCCTAATCTCCAAGATGGATCCCATCAAATACGTGTTCGAAAAACCTGCTCTCTCTGGAAGAATAGCGAGATGGCAAATGATCTTAACAGAATATGACATTCAATACACTTCACAAAAAGCAATCAAAGGAAGTGTGGTAGCTGATCATCTGGCTCATCAAGCAGTAGATGATTATCAAGCATTGAACTTTGACTTCCCAGACGAAGACATTATGCTAGTCAATGACTACAAACAACCAGGACCAGAAGAAGGACCCGAGCCAGGATCCCGGTGGACTATGGTTTTTGACGGAGCTTCTAATGCACTTGGCAATGGCATCGGAGCTGTGATCATTTCCCCCGCAGGAAGTTACACACCGTTCACTACCAGATTATGCTTCAATTGCACTAACAATATAGCCGAATACGAAGCATGTATTCTGGGTCTCAAAGCTGCAATCGATCTAAGAATCAAATTCCTGGAAGTCTACGGAGACCCGGCCTTGGTAATCTACCAAATCAAAGGGGAATGGGACACAAAGCACCCAAATCTAATTCCTTACAAAGAATATGTGCTGAGTTTGATTCCTTACTTCGAAGAAATCACTTTCGAACACATCCCACGCGAGGAAAATCAACTAGCTGATGCTTTAGCTACCATGTCATCCATGTTCAAAGTCAGGTGGGACAACGAGGCGCCTATGATCACCATTTACAGGCAAGATGAACCATCCTATTGCAATGAGATCGATACCGAAGGAACCGAGGAAAAACCATGGTTCCATGAAGTAAAAAGATATCTCGAAGCTCAGGAGTACCCTGAAGGGGCATCCATTAACGACAGAAAGTTTCTAAGGAGATTTGCTGCCAAATTCTTTCTAAGCAATGGAACCCTATACAAACGCAACCATGACTCGACTTTACTTCGCTGTGTAAACAAGAAGGAAGCAGAACAGATCATGGAAGAAATACACAATGGTGCCTTCGGTACTCATTCCAGTGGACATACAATGGCTAAAAAGATCCTGAGAGCAGGTTATTACTGGTCTACCATGGAAACAGACTGCCATCATCACTCCCGAACATGTCACAAATGCCAGATATATGCTGACAAAGTACATGTACCTCCAGTTCCATTAAGCGTCCTGACGGCTCCTTGGCCTTTTGCAATGTGGGGTATTGATATGATTGGAGAAATCAAATCTACTGCCTCCAACGGACATCGCTTTATCCTGGTCGCTATTGACTACTTCACAAAGTGGGTAGAAGTAGCTTCATTTGCTTCTGTTACCAAGAATGTGGTGGCCCGGTTCATCAAATACAATCTCATTTGTCGGTACGGCTTCCCTGAACGGATTATCACGGACAATGGCACAAATCTAAACAACAGAATGATTACTGAACTTTGCACACAGTTCAAGATCAAGCATCATAATTCTTCTCCATATCGACCAAAGATGAACGGCGCGGTGGAAGCTGCCAACAAGAACATCAAGAAAATCATACAAAAAATGACAGTAACCTACAAAGACTGGCATGAGATGTTGCCTTTTGCCCTTCATGGTTATCGCACATCTGCGCGTACTTCAACAGGGGCAACTCCATTCTCCTTAGTCTATGGTATGGAGGCAGTTCTTCCAATTGAAATTCAGATTCCTTCCCTAAGGATTATGAAAGAAGCCAATCTAGACGAAGACGATTGGATTCAAACACGGTTGGACCAGATAAACTCGATTGATGAGAAAAGGCTCGCAGCTATTTGTCATGGTCAGCTATACCAAAAGCGTATGATCAAAGCCTTCAACAAAAAAGTCAAAAGTCAAGCATACCAAACTGGTGGCTTGGTTGTCAAACGCATCATCTTACCACAAGGTGATCCCAGAGGCAAATGGACTCCCACCTACGAGGGACCATTCATAATCAAGAAAATATTCTCCGGCGGCGCCATGTTGCTTACCACCATGGATGGCGAGGATTTCCCACACCCTGTGAATGCTGACATAGTCAAAAAATACTTCGCTTAAAAAGAAAAAAACAGCTCGCTAAGTTGAAAACCTGAAAGGGCAACTTAGGCAAAAAATGAGCGTCTCGGTGGATTGAAAACCCGAAAGGGCGGTCCAGGCAAAAATTAGAGACTAAACAAATACTATCCCGGTAGGCTGAAAACCTGAAAGGGAAGCCTAGGCAAAAGTTAGGGAATGAAGCATACAACTGTGTTCCGTTCAGCTGCCTACTCACCATCAAGATTCAACACCTCAAAGACACCGATCAGTCCAATCACTTTCTTCCAACAAGTGAGGGATGAGATGCTCGAAGACAGATTGGCAATAGCAGAGTTGAAACTTGACTGGATCGTTTTCACATAGCTATTTATCTTCATAAATATTTTCCAAAACTTTCTGACAATTTCCTACTTCTAGGATTGTTGTCTCCCTGTGCTAACCAGCCTATCATGGCTCTTTTTCAAAAATCAATGCAGCTTAGGCTCAAAAATCACTATTTTCACTTTTTCTGTTTTGAATACGTAAACGTCCCAATGATAATTTTGAATGAACATGTGCATTTGAATATGATTGATGTTTACCAGGAAAAACAGGAATAGCATTCAGGAAATGTCCCAATTATCTGGACATCATCCCATCAGAAGAAAATCCCCAAGAGAAACGCATTTCTCAGCAAATTCCTCAAAAAGATTTTCTCTTCAAAAGAAGTCTTATCCCCCAGCAGGGTTGTTCCAGATTACTATCTTCAGAAGGTGTGATCCCCGCACCCGGACTTGGTCAGATAGTGCATCGGAGGATTATGCATCTTCCTCATTCCCATTTGAAAGGGCATCAGAACTTCCAGCTACCTTTCATTCTCAAGAGATGTTCAAAGATCCTTCAACAGAATACCAGGGTTCTCAAAGAATTTCCCCAGCCGAGGGTACTCAAACAAGACAAAAGATCATCAACGATTACAATATAGTCATATCCAGATGACTGGCGCAAATTTATTTTCCCAAATAAAAGCTCGACATCTCACATTCATACATCACATATTCATATTCATACATCATATTCATACATCATGCATCATGCGCATATTCATACGCATATTCATACACAACATCACATGCATATTTCTCCGGGAATATCTCACATTTACATGCATCATAAACATTGCATATCACTAACTTGATTTTTCAGGTAGACGGATATCTTCAACAAAGATGTTCTCAATCACATGCAGTGTTCACCTGAATTCCATGAACGGTTCTCTCAGATATAATCAAGCCGAGATTCATTCTGATCACTTACCAACTCAAAAACAGACATCGCAGATCTAAAGTTGATACCTCAGACGGTTCCAGAACGATCTAACATTGCAGATCTAAAGTTGATACCTCAGACGGTTCCAGAACGATCTAACGTTGCAGATCTAAAGCGATACCTCAGACGGTTCCAGAACGATCTAACGTTGAAGATCTAAAGTCGATACCTCAGACGGTTCAAGAATGATCTAACATCAAAGATCTAAAGCTGATACCTCAAACGGTTCCACAATGATCAACTTTCAAAATCTAAAGCAGAAAAAACTTTAGACAAGTTCCATAACGATTATCCTCCTAGACTTAAAGCGGTAACCTTGGACGGTTCCGAAACAGTCAACACAAAGACTTTCAAATCCTTCATCAAGATATAATCAATGGATTCATTCTGATGAACAAACCATCAACCCATTCACCAGGTGGCATCTGAAAGCCCATCTCAGGTAATGTTTCAATCTTCCAACAACACTTCGCAGACGACATTCAAATGCAACTTCCAACATCTCTTCTGATCAAGGTAAGTGCAAATTTTCAGGGCATCTAAATATTCAATCATCTTCTACCTTCAGATTTCAGATAATCTCTTCAGGTTTAAGAAGATTGAATAGGGGCAACTGTTATACCCCAAAATTTGCCCGCATCTTTTTTCAAGAAAAACTCCAATCTGGAAATTAAAAGTCTCATATAATCATGGATTTTTATTTCATCAAAAATCCTGATGTATGAAACACTTAGTTTTCAGAATTTTTCTTATACAGTAATTTGGCTTGCAGTTGAATTTATTCTTACGCAAACACCAAATACTGTTTATTACTTCACACATGCTATTTATTTATTTACAGATAAATAGTACTGACACAATTGGTACAGAGTTAAAATCTTTTTGCAGGCGCAGAATCAGGAAACTCAGACTGTACTGGTAACAGTATATTAGTTATTTATTATGTCTGTGTTTTTTAACAAGTCATGTAAATAAACTTTCATTTTTCACATAAAACAAAAGCAAAAACAACAAAAAAGAAAATTAACTTTGACTGTTGATTTTTCACTCTAACTGCTACATCAATACCTGGACAGTCAGTTGACAGCCAAACTGCTGGCAGTACAATTCTCAGTGTTTTGTACCATCAATCAAATCAATCTTTCACAATTCAAAATTCCAAGATTTTTGTTCTAGAAGTCTTCTGAATATCACGCGATTAGCAGAGACTCAACACTGCACAAAAATCAGGTACGCTTAACTGTCTCCTACATAAACAGTCCCTGACTAGGGTTTTCTTGTTTTTATAGGAGAAACAAGTTTTTGAGAGCTCAAATGGATTTCATACACATCCATATATCTCAAAGTACCATCATACAAATTTTCAAACTTCAATTCACTCAGACGCACCGTCAGAAGCTCAAACAGTCAACAGACGACCCGTTTGACCAAAAAAGTCAACAGACAGTCAAAAATGAAATTTTTTGTCAAAGTCCATATTTTGTCAAAGGATTCATCATTTGATCATTGGATGATCATAATTCATCAAGGAAAGATCAAAAATCAACAAAACCCTAAGATTCAAAATTAGGGTTTTTGCCTGAAAAGTCAACTCAACTTTGACTGATCATAACTCTCTCATCCTTCATCCAAAAAATTCAAACCAAAGCTTATTTTGAAGGAAATTCAATTATCTTTCAAATTCCATTGATCCCATGGTCATTGGATTCACCATTTGAAAAATATGATCAAAGACATTACAGGTCATTTTCAAAGTCAACAAAAAGACACTTTTTTCAAAAGGACACACAAGGAGCATCAAAAATCATTTTGACATGCGACCAAAGGCATTGGTTAGAGGACTTTTTGAGGTTTCCAAAAAGTGCAAGATCTCCTTCATATGACAAAAATTGAGGGATTTACACCTTGTTGAAGTTGGGTAAATTTTGGGAAAGTGCATAAAACCAACATTGCTCAAAAATGCATTTTTTTCCAAATGGGGCCAAATTTTCATGGTTCAAACATGTTTGCCATAATATTATGGGCCTCCCACGACCAAGACAAGGCCCACACCATTTTTATTCATTTTTTGCTTGATTTTATCTTATTTTAAGATTAAATAAAAAGTAAAAATGGAAGGATAATGGATGGCTTAATTTCTAAGCATGACTCATCAAGGGAATCAATTAAACTCTGCCCCAAGCCAAAGTACAGTAGAAGGAGAGTTGAAAGTCAAGCCATGGTAGCTTGAATGCAAAGCCATAAGTGTTGAAAAAGTCAAGAATTCAACAAAAGCACTTAATGCTTTTAGCTTAGTTTTTAAGCACTACAATGTCTATATAAGAGCTATAGAGCTTCAGTAACAAGGAAACACGAATTAAGAACCATTCTATGCTTGTAAACACACTTGTATCAAGTTGAAATTTTGAAGGAAATTTAAAATTCGAATTTTAAATTCCAGCTTGTTTTAACATAAACTAAGTATTCAAACACGTTCCTTGAACTTCACTGAACCTGTCCAGATCAATTGCAAGCATTGAAACCTCAAGAACACACGCCTAGAACCCACAGTTTGTTCAAATCGAAACCCACCAAAATATAATCATACATGCATGTATAACAAGATGTAATTGCATATTTGTGTTTGGTTTGATGCTCTGGTCGTTTCTGGAGCTGGAATTAGGTTTTCATGGACGATTGAGACATGTGCCATTTTAGGGTTTTATGACCTCGAAACGGGGTTTTTCTTTTAAGGCAAAATCAAAAGAAAATAAGGCCATGGTTGTGTTCAGTGGATCATTTACAATCGATCCATGGTCTCATATGGTATTTATATTGCATATCTTGTGATTTTCAATTTGCAGGAGCTTTAGTGACGGAAAAAACCGTGGGTAAAGGCTTTACCTACGGTTGCAGAAATTTCAAATGAAGAAGATGAAGCGTGGCAAGCTCTGGTTGGTCAGAACGCGCGCGCCAGCTTTTTCAAATTCTTTGGATCCTGTGCTACGCTGTCCACGCTTTTGCCATGTGCCTCGTTTCAGTGACCACACGATCAATCCAGTCACTCCATCAAACGCACCAGATCATGCAACCACACCATAGACCACACTTATCCACCACACATGATCGTATCCTTTTAAATTTTATTTCTATTTTAATTTCTTTACAAAATTAATTAAAAATAGTTTTAAAAATCCAAAAAATATACAAAAAATATTTTTAGACTTCTAAAATAATATATTATTTTCTGAAATAAAAATATTTTATTTTTCTTCATAATTCCAATATTTTGCATAATTAATTAGTATATGTTTGTATATTTGCTTTTTAATTATTCTAACCAATCAAAAAATCATAAAAAAAATTGTTCTTTATGTTAAATATTGTTTATATATTATAAACTAATTTTGTACATATTTTGAATAATTTTATCTTTAAGTTTTAATTATTTGTATAATTATTTGTATAATTATGTTTTAATTAACTTAAATCAATTTCAAATCAATTCCAAAAATTCCAAAAAAATTAGTTTTGTTTTAAAATTAATTAACAAATATTTTGTACATATTTTAAACTTAATTTCTAGGTTTAAATCTATTTTCATCTTTTTTCTTCATTTTAATTTAATTAATCATGCATTAATTATAATTAAAATCGATCATAAAAAATCCAAAAACATGCCTTTTATTGTTCTTGCAATTTAAATTCCTAGATAAATGTATAGGATGTCAAATTCATGTAAGTAGGCTAGTTTACATTTCCTGCACAATCGATGTAATAGCGTAGATTTACTTTCCGCACTTTACATTTCCGCATTTTAATTTCCCGCATATATAAACTGCGTGTATGTCAAAGATAAAATTGAACCGTTAGATCACTAACTTCAAAGATAAAATATTTGAATCCAATCACAATCACACTTGCACCTCTTAAGGTAAATCCCTTCTCATTCTTTTCAAAATCAAAGTCAAAATTCTACTGTTTCGAGTACAAAATCGAACCTTGCGTTTATATCCGGTGAAAGGATAGATTTTTAAAGGAAATAGGATAAAGACCTTACAACTCAGGGTAGACCTCCTAGTTTGCTTGCTCAAATCAAAACAAACAAAATTCTCATACACTGTTGTTTTTCAAAACAAAACTTTCAAAAAAGACAATACTTTGTATACATCCAAACACGGATTATTACAAAGTTAACGTTCTTTTCAAAACATCTTTCGAAAGATAAACAAGCATTTTGTATACATCCACACACGGATCATTACAAAATTCAAATTACAAAGGTATTTGAAACCACATATGAGCAATTTCAGAGCAATTGAAAAGTGATCGAAAAACAAGTGAGCTAAGCAAACTTAAGAGCCCATGGATAACCATGGATACAAAGGGTGCTAACACCTTCCCTTTGTATAACCTACCCCCTTACCCAGAATTTCTTAAAGGTCTTTTTTCTGTTTCTTTTATAAACCTTTCCTTAATTGGATAAAATAAAAGGTTGGTGGCGACTCTGTGAATTTTCAAAATGCGAAAGCATTAAGCGATAAAAAAGAGTCAGTTCACGTATCTCTCCAGAACAGAGGTATGGCCCGGGATAAAAAACGGAGGTCCACAGCGGGCATCCTCCTATAACAAGCCCTAACATGAGTTTTTGGGCAGGTAGTGCCAATATACTTGTCAAACACATGGACCTTAAACTTGGGTGGAACTCTTAATACGAGTACCAGCCCCAGATCAGTAACGTCCATCCCTAAGACTCCTTGTCCCTTGATAGCCTTCAGACGCTCCTCGAGCATATGAAACTTCATGTCCTCAATCGCAAAACCTAGATTAGTATTATTCATGAAGTACTGATTATCATTGTTATCTTAGTAAAAATCCAACCCTTGAGGATTCCTCCTAGCATTCTAACGACCCGTTTCTCCAAAAATGAGATGTGATCTAGGTGGTGGTGGAAAATGTCATTGATTATCATACAAACCCTGGTAACAAAATGTCATTGACCATGGTCAAGTGGTAGCAGGAATTGCTATGAATATGTACTTAACCCCTAGGTACATGGTTCGATTCCTGCGGGAGGCAAAAATAATATTTCCTGGGCAGCCGATAAGCGGACCTAGGGGGATTATTGATTAAGCCGGTAACATGCTCGGTTGGCCGACACGGTTGATGCGTGCAGCGGATATCGGGGTGTTACATTAAACAAGCGTATGATAAATAATATATTAAGATTAGATCATGCAATTTCACCACTTCATACTTATTCAAACAACAGCTATAATAACAAATAGCAACAACGGTTATAATAATTATTTACCAACAACAAGTATAATAACAATTATAGCAACAAGTATAATAAAAACAACTCATAACAATAACAACAACGTAATAACAACAACAACTTCAAATGCGACTCAACTGTGCAAATGCATGTGGTACCATTGGAGCAGAACTCCCAACTTAAACATATGCCAGGTTATCGAGGCATTTCAACAAGGCGTAAGCCTTCAACGTGGTGCCATTAAGGCCAAGGCATAAGCCTTCAACTTTTCAACGTGGTGCCATTAAGGCCAACTTAAATAATGCAAATGTATGCATGCAACAACAACCACAACGTCACAACACAACAATACAACAACCGCAAACAACTTAATCAACCTTAGTCATAAGACCTGCAACTTAATCAACGCATCATCAATAACTTAAACAACATTGATCATAAGATCTGCAACTTAATCAATGTATCAACAACAACAACCAGAACAACAGCAACGAAAACAACAACTTAAATATACATCAATTGCATCAACTTAATCATTACAAAACAACCCCTAAACATCTAGGTATTAATTCTTCAATTCTACTATTCGTTAATTCTATTATTAAATCCAATTATGCTACTAATTCAGCCTGCTACATATATCATCGTTATTACTACTGCTATTTCTTCTTCACACCAATTCCATCTTTATACAACTTAATCCATTAACTACATATCTCATCACTAAGAATCATCACTATAATTTCTACTAATTAAATTAATCAATTCCAACGGTATAATATTCTAATTAATTTAAACCAATTTCTTCACTAATAATAATTATAATTCTTCTCAAGTTAATCCTACTAAGGCTTGATCCCAACAACCAACATAAAACATCAATAGCCAGAAATCAAAACATATTTCTAAAACTCGTATAGCACGCGCCGCGAATCTCTCATTGCGCCGCGAACACCACAGAAACCTTTAGTTCGCGCCGCGTCCAAACCTTGGCGCTTACCTGCGCTGACAGCATCTTCCAACAAAATTAAAACTCAATTTTCTTCCTTCGATTCCAGTACAATTCAATTTCGACCATCACAGGAACATAGCAATATTATAGTTATACTCCACCAACATCTAGCAATTTTATACAACTAATTCCTCAATAATAATTATAAACCCTTGGTTAATTTCCCACAACCATTGATTGAACTTTTATAACCTTATTCACCGACGTCAATCAATTTCAACATTCAACAATACAATCACAACACACAAAACAGAGGCAATCATACAACCATAACCTCCACATATCATTCATCATAATCCCGTTTATAGAGCTAGAACCCCACCCTTACCTTGGATATGAGATTGCTCTACTCTCCCGGTTGCCATAGCTTATGCCGCCGCTTCCAACTTTTCTCCGAAAATCTTTTCTAACAACGTGCAGAGACGCACCAAAAACCTATTCGGAAATCGCTTTGTCAGACGAACTTAAAATCATCAAAACGAAAACCGCTCCGGTCAGAAGTTACCTCTATGAATCAGGAACGTTGTATCCAAGAACCACGACGATCCAACGGTTGGATTGGGAGAAACGTCCGTTTTACTAAGGTGTCTCACTGCAGAAACTTGCTGCGAAAATTGGACTTCCTCTAGCTTTTCTCTTCCGCCATGGCTCTCTTCTTCACCTCTAACGAATAGTAGAATTGTATAAAGACGGAAATATGTATATAAGACTTAAAATCACATAAATATGCTTTTATAGGGAAAAACATTGCAACAAAGGAAATAACAAAAATAAAAATATGAATGGTAATGCGAGTAATACGACTCCCCCACACTCAGAACTTGCAGTGTCCTCAATGCATAAAAACTACTCCTCATTGTTGCGATTGCGAGAACTGCTTTTGCCTCGGGTGTGTACACGTCTACGTCGATTATCAGGCATGCCATTGACACGAAGGTTGAGATGATTCAATTGGGTAGCTATTTCAGTGTAGTGGCCTTCGGTCCTAATAGCATAGTCGCGTTGTTCTTGTTGCATTTCACGAACTATCCGTAATGTTTCGTCTTGATTTGTCTGCATAGCTTGAAAAATTTGGTCTTGGCGTAGTATTGCAGCATACATGATGGCGAGAGTAATTGGCGGAGGGTTATTGGGAGGAGGTTGATGGGCATCGGGTTGTGGAGCATTGAAAACATTATCCGCTTGGTCGAACTCGTGTTCCATTTCATCCACCGGCTCATTATGTGGTTCAACGTTTTGTTGACGACCAGAGTGTGGCGACCATTAGGTCATGGTGATACCATGTGAGAGTCACGGCAATACGTGAGATCGAGGAACTGATCAGGCATCATGTAATGTACAAGTGAAAGAATATCATCAGCGAGGCCTAAGGCATATGCCAATGTGGTAATAATACCGCCAAAACAGAAGGGGTTTGTAGAGGGAGAGTTGACGCATCCTTGGATGTGTTGGATCATAAAAGGTGCGGCATTGATTCGTAAATTATTGAGCGTGCATAATAAGAAGAATAACTCATTCTGATTCACCTTGTGGTTGTTGGATCTTGCAAAAATAGTGTGTCCCAAAATACGTTGAAAATAACGTATAGCGGGATTTTGAATATGAGAGGCTAGAAGATTCCTCCAACCGGTAGCATGTTCGCCAGTTAGATTAAACCATAGGTTGAAAGCAAGTTGCTCCCAAGATTGGCCATTGAGTTCCTCGAAGATATTGCGACGAGCATGTTGGTCATGAGAAAATTGCAAATAAGTAGCAACTTCTTCTTGATCTAAATTGTATTCGCGATTAAACATCCGAAATTGGATGTTACCAGTTAAGAGTGGTAGATCAGAAGGAGTGTTGTAGTTGAAGGAGCTTAAAAAATCTAAGACGAGTGGCTCAAAAGTAGGAGCGGATTCAGTACAGAGATGGAGTAGGTGGGATTTTGTGAGTAGGCGGTTCACACCATCTGCTAAACCCAAAGTTTCTAGACATTCAGTGTCCACATATCTTGTAGGGACAACTGAACGTTCATAGAAAGCTAAATATTTAGTTCGTTGAGCATCATCGTCGTCCTCTCGGAAAATAATTCGTGATAGGTCGGGAGGTGGTCTCTCAGGGCGCACACTTAGGATGATAGATCATGGAGGCATTGTGTATTTGGGAGAAAGAAAAGAAATGTGCGGAGAAATTTGAAATAAAGTGTTTTGAGGGTGTGAAGAAGAGAATGATAGTGGTATGAATTTATATTGTGGTTTGTAAATGGTGGAATAAAGGTAGAAATAAGTGTGATTTATGGTAGTGGTGAAGTTGGAAAGAGTAGAAAAATGGGAAATGGTATGGAGATGGGATGCATATATAGAGTTTATGAGGGTTAAATGAAGGAAATAAATGGAGAGAGAGAAGAATTTGAATGATGAATTTGAAATTCAAAATTCAAAAATGGGGAATCTTGGTCAATCCACGTGCCTCGGTCAAAACAGAGTCAAACTGCCACACCCTTGGGAGACGAGCGTCTCAGGTGGGCAGTCTGCGAAGCATGCATGCATGGAGACGGGCGTCTCCTGTCTTAAGCATGCAGGGAAGGTGGTCCCACGAAGGGGAGACGGGCGTCTCCTAGCCTAGGTGGACGTTTTGTCCAATTTTGTTTGTAGGAACGTGTGTCTGACAGATACAATGAAGCATGTAAACAGTACAGAACAGTGACACAGTTTAATATTATGAAAGGCAAACTGAAGGTGACAGAATTTGTTATAATTTATGCATTTAACATGATATATCAGGTAATAGAATAACACGAAATATAATAAAACAGAATCAGGACTGAATAATAAATATTGCATTATGAATGAAAATATTAAGTATTGATTGTTATGGCAGAAAGATAAAAAATTGCATAAATAAATTCTAGACTAGAAATAGAAAATACTGATAAATCTAAAAACTAAAAATAAAACTAGTCTTCTAATATTCAACATCACTAGCCACTTTTCTTGTTTTGCATATTAGGAGATATCGAATAAATGTGCTTGAAAACTTCGTCGAACTGGGCATTAACAGTGTCGATGAATTCAAAGAAGTGCATTTGTAAAGAGTGCATTTCGTCTCGCATATGTTATACTTCATGTTGTAGCGCATCGATAGCTTGGCCATGGGTAATCGGGTGAATAGCATGCTCGATCCTTGGAGGAGCATTTCTTGGGGCTGCAGATTCAGCAGATGCAACTGGGTGTGCTAAAGGATTAGGATGTTGTGGCTCAGGCTCAACTTCGGTCATATCCTCGGATTGATCTTCTTGCAAACCAGTAGGTGTTTCAGGCTCATATTCAGGAACAGGTTCATCGTCGGGCATAGGTTCGTACTCAGGTACAGGTTCATCCTCGGGCACAGGTTCATACTCAGGAGGATTCATGTCATAATATCCAGGAGGAGTTTCAGGCTCAGATTCCGACTCCGCTTCAGGCATGTCATCATCAAAATGTTCATAAGCTTGTGGAGTTTCAGGAGATGATTCTTTATCGGGAATCTGACCATAATAAAGCCAATTATCAGTGTTGTGCACACTCGTCCTAGGATTAGGTAAGGTGAACTGATCCAAGACTTGGTTATCAATAAGGAGCTCAAACTGATCAGGACCAAGGTTTCCTATGATACCTCTACTGAAACAGAAACAAATGTCCATGGAGTTATAATTACCAAGTGATGTCAATCCAAGCAACAGTTGTACCAAACCTATAGCATTCGCGATCATGGTGACGAATCCTCTGATCAGAATGGGTGAAACTTCGTCTTGCGTGATACGCTCGAAGTTTGCTAGCATAAAAGTAACAACATTGACCAGACGATTCTGAGAAGCGCAAAACATGATGAACAACTCTTCTCTAGAAACTTCAGTGACGTTCTCAGGCTTACTGAAAATGTAATGAGCTAAAATCTTGTGGAGATATCTGAAGGCCGGATTGTGGATGTTTTCGGAATGAAACTCATGCTCTTCAGGATTATCATTTCCAGTAATTCTTCCCCAAAAGTTCTCTAGCTCACGGTAGGCAAATTTTTCCTCTTGAACTACAGTAAATGCATTCATTCCATTAGGAAGTCCCAACATAGCAGCAAAATCTCAGATACAATACTGATATTCTATTCCAAACAGCCTAAAAAGAATTATTCCTCTTCTCATTCCTTGTCCATAATTTGGCAGATAAGTTAGTGAACTCAAGAGTTCCAGAGTGAGCTTTCGGTAAGTGCAAAATCTTCGTAGCAAGTGAGAACCAGTCCAACCGATTTGGTTCAGCAAGTACATGACGCTTTCTTCAATTCCTAACTTATTCATAGTTGGGCAATGAGGATAGAAAGATAAGTCCATTCTTCTCTCAGCTAGCTTAACATATCTTCCTACTTGCCCTCTTCCTCTGAACACCACTTTCATATTGTCAACTTCTTGCATCGTGATCAGTTAGTAACTAAGTTAGCCTGTGAGTTTAGTTGAAAAATATTAAAATTAAGTCAGAAATAGGCGGGTGTTGAAAAAGAAGAAAGTTAAAAAGAAAAAGATATAACAAAATTATAATAATAATTATAATGATAAAAAGATGAAATTTTTATAACAATAATTATAATAATAATAATTATAATAATTATTATAATTAAAGAATGAATAAAAATTTAAAATAGAATAAAATAAGATAAAATAAAAATTGGAATTTAAATTAAATGGTTAAAGAAAAATAAGAAAATAAAATAGTAATAAAAATATGGGTTGTCTCCCACAAAGCACTTTGTTTAATGTGGTAAGCTGGACGATTTAAACTAAAATCATTTTTCAGATTGAGCGGGTAGCTCGTAAAGTTTGAAAATTTGTATATTTTCATCGTTCTCGAGACGATGGTAATGTTTAAGACGTTGCCCATTTACGACAAAAGGTTTGACCATTTTTCCTCTAATTTCTATCGCTCCGCTCGGAAAGATATTAGTAATTTCGAAGGGACCAGACCATCTAGAACGTAGTTTTACATGAAATAATTTCAGCCTAGAATTAAATAATATAACTTTATCGCCTATGTTAAAACTTTTCCTAGATATACGCTTGTCGTGCCATTTTTTCGTTCTTTCTTTATAAATTCTAGCGTTTTCGTAAGCGTCTTGTCTAAGTTCTTCTAATTCGTTTATGTCAAGAATGCGTTTTTCGCCAGCGGTAGTGTAATTTAAATTCAATGTCCTAATGGCCTAATAAGCCTTATGTTCTAATTCTACCGGGAGGTGACAAGATTTTCCATAAACGAGTTTGAATGGGGTGGTTCCTATTGGAGTTTTGGAAGCTGTTCTATAAGCCCATAAAGCTTCATTTAACTTGGAGGACCAATCTTTTCTAGATATAGCAACAGTCTTTTCCAATATTTGTTTTATTTTTCGGTTAGATACTTCCACTTGTCCGCTTGTTTGTGGATGGTACGGCATCGCTATTCGGTGATTAACTCCATATTTCCGAAGAAGTTTTTCGAGGATTTTTGAAATGAAATGAGAGCCTCCATCGCTAACTACTAGTCTTGGTACGCCAAACCTAGGAAAGGTGACATTTTTAAATAGCTCGGTTACCACTCGTGTGTCATTTGTAGGGGAAGCGATAGCTTCTATCCATTTTGAAACATAATCGACAGCTACGAGGATGTATTTATTACCAAATGATGATGGAAAGGGACACATAAAGTCTATTCCCCAGACGTCAAATATTTCTACTTCTAAAATGCCTTTTTGGGGCATTTCGTCTCGTCTCGAGATGTTTCCAGTTCGTTGACATCTATCACAGTTCGTAATGGCAAAGTGAACATCTTTCCACAGGTTAGGCCAATAGAGTCCAGATTGGAGGATCTTTGCACAAGTTTTAGACGTGCTTGCATGACCTCCATAGGGGGCTGAATGGCAGTGTGTTATTATACTTCCTATTTCTTCCTCGGGTACGCAACGTCTAAAGATTCCATCGGGGCCTCTCTTGAAAAGAAGAGGATCATCCCAATAGTATTGTTTTAGGTCGTGGAAGAAGTTCTTCTTCTGTTGGTAACTTAAATCAGGAGGGAGTACACCAGCGGCTAAATAGTTTACGAAATCCGCATACCAGGGTGTAATGGTCATGGCAAGAGTGGTTGCGACAGGTTCGTCAGAAGCGTTTCTTTCTATTTGAGCGATAAGCTTATCGTAAGGAAAATCGTCGTTAATAGGTACGGTTTCAGGTTCTAGGTTTTCTAAACGAGAAAGGTCGTCTGCTACGACGTTTTCTGTTCCCTTTTTATCTTTAATTTCTAAATCGAATTCTTGCAATAGCAAGATCCATCTTAAGAGTCTCGATTTAGCGTCCTTTTTAGTCAATAAGTACCTAATAGCGGCGTGGTCGGTGTATATGATTATTTTGGCTCCTACTAGATAAGAGCGGAATTTATCTAAGGCAAATACTACAGCTAAAAGCTCTTTTTCGGTTGTAGCGTAATTCATTTGAGCTTCATCCATAGTTCTACTTGCATAGTAAATGACGTGAAGTTTCTTATCCTTTCGTTGACCTAGAATAGCGCCTACAACGTAATTACTTGCGTCACACATTATTTCAAATGGTTTAGTACAATTGGGGGGTTGCATAATGGGTGTGGAGATTAATGCTTCCTTAATGGTTTTAAAGGCTTCTAAACACTTGTCATCAAAGATAAAATCGGCGTCTTTCATTAATAATTCAGTTAAAGGTTTAGTTATCTTTGAGAAATCCTTGATAAAGCATCGGTAAAAACCAGCGTGTCCTAAAAAACTTCGTATCTCTCTTACGGTCTTTGGAGGTTAAAGATTTTCAATAACTTCTATTTTAGCTCTATCTACTTCAATTCCTCTGTTTGACACGATATGTCCCAGCACAATCCCTTCTTGTACCATAAAGTGACATTTTTCCCAATTTAAAACTAAGTTAACTTTCATGCAACGTTCTAGAACTTTTTCTAAATTCGCAAGACATCCCTCGAAACTTTGTCCACATACGGAGAAGTCGTCCATAAAGACTTCCATGATATTATCAAGAAAATCAGCGAATATTGCCATCATACATCTTTGAAATGTCGCAGGTGTGTTACATAATCCGAATGGCATTTGTCGGTAGGCAAAGGTTCCAAATGGGCAGGTGAAAGTTGTTTTCTCTTGGTCATCAGGGTGGATTGGGATTTGGAAGAAACCGGAGTAACCATCTAAGTAACAGAAGTGAGAATGTCTAGCCAAGCGTTTTAACATTTGATCTATAAATGGAAGGGGAAAATGGTCTTTACGAGTGGCTTTATTTAATTTTCTACAGTCTATGCACATTCGCCAACCAGACTCAACTCTTTTGGTTATAGTTTCACCTTTCTCATTTTTTATCACTGTGACTCCTCCTTTTTTAGGTACTACATGAACTGGGCTAACCCATTTACTATCGGATATGGGGTATATTATTCCAGCTTCTAAAAGTTTTAAAACTTCTTTCCTAACCACTTCGTTCATAATCAGGTTGAGTCTCCTCGGGTGTTCTCTAGAGGTTTTCGAGTCTTCCTCAAGCATAATTCGATGCATACAAACAGAGGGGCTAATTCCTTTGAGATCAGATATCTTATAGCCTAAAGCTGTTGGATATTTCCTTAGGACTTCTAACAATTTTTTGGTTTCGATCGGTCCTAAGTCAGCATTGATTATTACAGGTCATTCGAGTTTGGTGTCTAGGAATTCATATCTTAGATTTTTAGGAAGCGTCTTGAGTTCGTCAGTCAGTTTATTAGGAGAAGGTGTAGGATCAGGTGTCAATGCTAAACATTCGTTTAAACTTAAGTTTTGGCTTTCTTCTTGCGTGTTATTGTCGGGTGTTTCGGTTATAGGGATTTCAGGGTTTTCGAGTGGTTCAGTTTTTGCTTCTTTGACGCATTCGTTAGTGATATCCATGAAACAGCAGGTGTCATCAATTGCGGGTGCTTTTAAGAAGTGAGATAGAATAAATTCAATCTTTTCTTCTCCTACTTCGAAGGTTAGTTTTCCTCGTTTAACATCTATGATTGCACCAGCGGTTTCTAAGAATGGTCTTCCTAGTATGATTGGGATGTTAGAATCTTATTGAAACTCGTATAGCACGCGCCGCGAATCTCTCATTGCGCCGCGAACACCACAGAAACCTTTAGTTCGCGCCGCGTCCAAACCTTGGCGCTTACCTGCGCTGACAGCATCTTCCAACAAAATTAAAACTCAATTTTCTTCCTTCGATTCCAGTACAATTCAATTTCGACCATCACAGGAACATAGCAATATTATAGTTATACTCCACCAACATCTAGCAATTTTATACAACTAATTCCTCAATAATAATTATAAACCCTTGGTTAATTTCCCACAACCATTGATTGAACTTTTATAACCTTATTCACCGACGTCAATCAATTTCAACATTCAACAATACAATCACAACACACAAAACAGAGGCAATCATACAACCATAACCTCCACATATCATTCATCATAATCCCGTTTATAGAGCTAGAACCCCACCCTTACCTTGGATATGAGATTGCTCTACTCTCCCGGTTGCCATAGCTTATGCCGCCGCTTCCAACTTTTCTCCGAAAATCTTTTCTAACAACGTGCAGAGACGCACCAAAAACCTATTCGGAAATCGCTTTGTCAGACGAACTTAAAATCATCAAAACGAAAACCGCTCCGGTCAGAAGTTACCTCTATGAATCAGGAACGTTGTATCCAAGAACCACGACGATCCAACGGTTGGATTGGGAGAAACGTCCGTTTTACTAAGGTGTCTCACTGCAGAAACTTGCTGCGAAAATTGGACTTCCTCTAGCTTTTCTCTTCCGCCATGGCTCTCTTCTTCACCTCTAACGAATAGTAGAATTGTATAAAGACGGAAATATGTATATAAGACTTAAAATCACATAAATATGCTTTTATAGGGAAAAACATTGCAACAAAGGAAATAACAAAAATAAAAATATGAATGGTAATGCGAGTAATACGACTCCCCCACACTCAGAACTTGCAGTGTCCTCAATGCATAAAAACTACTCCTCATTGTTGCGATTGCGAGAACTGCTTTTGCCTCGGGTGTGTACACGTCTACGTCGATTATCAGGCATGCCATTGACACGAAGGTTGAGATGATTCAATTGGGTAGCTATTTCAGTGTAGTGGCCTTCGGTCCTAATAGCATAGTCGCGTTGTTCTTGTTGCATTTCACGAACTATCCGTAATGTTTCGTCTTGATTTGTCTGCATAGCTTGAAAAATTTGGTCTTGGCGTAGTATTGCAGCATACATGATGGCGAGAGTAATTGGCGGAGGGTTATTGGGAGGAGGTTGATGGGCATCGGGTTGTGGAGCATTGAAAACATTATCCGCTTGGTCGAACTCGTGTTCCATTTCATCCACCGGCTCATTATGTGGTTCAACGTTTTGTTGACGACCAGAGTGTGGCGACCATTAGGTCATGGTGATACCATGTGAGAGTCACGGCAATACGTGAGATCGAGGAACTGATCAGGCATCATGTAATGTACAAGTGAAAGAATATCATCAGCGAGGCCTAAGGCATATGCCAATGTGGTAATAATACCGCCAAAACAGAAGGGGTTTGTAGAGGGAGAGTTGACGCATCCTTGGATGTGTTGGATCATAAAAGGTGCGGCATTGATTCGTAAATTATTGAGCGTGCATAATAAGAAGAATAACTCATTCTGATTCACCTTGTGGTTGTTGGATCTTGCAAAAATAGTGTGTCCCAAAATACGTTGAAAATAACGTATAGCGGGATTTTGAATATGAGAGGCTAGAAGATTCCTCCAACCGGTAGCATGTTCGCCAGTTAGATTAAACCATAGGTTGAAAGCAAGTTGCTCCCAAGATTGGCCATTGAGTTCCTCGAAGATATTGCGACGAGCATGTTGGTCATGAGAAAATTGCAAATAAGTAGCAACTTCTTCTTGATCTAAATTGTATTCGCGATTAAACATCCGAAATTGGATGTTACCAGTTAAGAGTGGTAGATCAGAAGGAGTGTTGTAGTTGAAGGAGCTTAAAAAATCTAAGACGAGTGGCTCAAAAGTAGGAGCGGATTCAGTACAGAGATGGAGTAGGTGGGATTTTGTGAGTAGGCGGTTCACACCATCTGCTAAACCCAAAGTTTCTAGACATTCAGTGTCCACATATCTTGTAGGGACAACTGAACGTTCATAGAAAGCTAAATATTTAGTTCGTTGAGCATCATCGTCGTCCTCTCGGAAAATAATTCGTGATAGGTCGGGAGGTGGTCTCTCAGGGCGCACACTTAGGATGATAGATCATGGAGGCATTGTGTATTTGGGAGAAAGAAAAGAAATGTGCGGAGAAATTTGAAATAAAGTGTTTTGAGGGTGTGAAGAAGAGAATGATAGTGGTATGAATTTATATTGTGGTTTGTAAATGGTGGAATAAAGGTAGAAATAAGTGTGATTTATGGTAGTGGTGAAGTTGGAAAGAGTAGAAAAATGGGAAATGGTATGGAGATGGGATGCATATATAGAGTTTATGAGGGTTAAATGAAGGAAATAAATGGAGAGAGAGAAGAATTTGAATGATGAATTTGAAATTCAAAATTCAAAAATGGGGAATCTTGGTCAATCCACGTGCCTGGGTCAAAACAGAGTCAAACTGCCACACCCTTGGGAGACGAGCGTCTCAGGTGGGCAGTCTGCGAAGCATGCATGCATGGAGACGGGCGTCTCCTGTCTTAAGCATGCAGGGAAGGTGGTCCCACGAAGGGGAGACGGGCGTCTCCTAGCCTAGGTGGACGTTTTGTCCAATTTTGTTTGTAGGAACGTGTGTCTGACAGATACAATGAAGCATGTAAACAGTACAGAACAGTGACACAGTTTAATATTATGAAAGGCAAACTGAAGGTGACAGAATTTGTTATAATTTATGCATTTAACATGATATATCAGGTAATAGAATAACACGAAATATAATAAAACAGAATCAGGACTGAATAATAAATATTGCATTATGAATGAAAATATTAAGTATTGATTGTTATGGCAGAAAGATAAAAAATTGCATAAATAAATTCTAGACTAGAAATAGAAAATACTGATAAATCTAAAAACTAAAAATAAAACTAGTCTTCTAATATTCAACATCACTAGCCACTTTTCTTGTTTTGCATATTAGGAGATATCGAATAAATGTGCTTGAAAACTTCGTCGAACTGGGCATTAACAGTGTCGATGAATTCAAAGAAGTGCATTTGTAAAGAGTGCATTTCGTCTCGCATATGTTATACTTCATGTTGTAGCGCATCGATAGCTTGGCCATGGGTAATCGGGTGAATAGCATGCTCGATCCTTGGAGGAGCATTTCTTGGGGCTGCAGATTCAGCAGATGCAACTGGGTGTGCTAAAGGATTAGGATGTTGTGGCTCAGGCTCAACTTCGGTCATATCCTCGGATTGATCTTCTTGCAAACCAGTAGGTGTTTCAGGCTCATATTCAGGAACAGGTTCATCGTCGGGCATAGGTTCGTACTCAGGTACAGGTTCATCCTCGGGCACAGGTTCATACTCAGGAGGATTCATGTCATAATATCCAGGAGGAGTTTCAGGCTCAGATTCCGACTCCGCTTCAGGCATGTCATCATCAAAATGTTCATAAGCTTGTGGAGTTTCAGGAGATGATTCTTTATCGGGAATCTGACCATAATAAAGCCAATTATCAGTGTTGTGCACACTCGTCCTAGGATTAGGTAAGGTGAACTGATCCAAGACTTGGTTATCAATAAGGAGCTCAAACTGATCAGGACCAAGGTTTCCTATGATACCTCTACTGAAACAGAAACAAATGTCCATGGAGTTATAATTACCAAGTGATGTCAATCCAAGCAACAGTTGTACCAAACCTATAGCATTCGCGATCATGGTGACGAATCCTCTGATCAGAATGGGTGAAACTTCGTCTTGCGTGATACGCTCGAAGTTTGCTAGCATAAAAGTAACAACATTGACCAGACGATTCTGAGAAGCGCAAAACATGATGAACAACTCTTCTCTAGAAACTTCAGTGACGTTCTCAGGCTTACTGAAAATGTAATGAGCTAAAATCTTGTGGAGATATCTGAAGGCCGGATTGTGGATGTTTTCGGAATGAAACTCATGCTCTTCAGGATTATCATTTCCAGTAATTCTTCCCCAAAAGTTCTCTAGCTCACGGTAGGCAAATTTTTCCTCTTGAACTACAGTAAATGCATTCATTCCATTAGGAAGTCCCAACATAGCAGCAAAATCTCAGATACAATACTGATATTCTATTCCAAACAGCCTAAAAAGAATTATTCCTCTTCTCATTCCTTGTCCATAATTTGGCAGATAAGTTAGTGAACTCAAGAGTTCCAGAGTGAGCTTTCGGTAAGTGCAAAATCTTCGTAGCAAGTGAGAACCAGTCCAACCGATTTGGTTCAGCAAGTACATGACGCTTTCTTCAATTCCTAACTTATTCATAGTTGGGCAATGAGGATAGAAAGATAAGTCCATTCTTCTCTCAGCTAGCTTAACATATCTTCCTACTTGCCCTCTTCCTCTGAACACCACTTTCATATTGTCAACTTCTTGCATCGTGATCAGTTAGTAACTAAGTTAGCCTGTGAGTTTAGTTGAAAAATATTAAAATTAAGTCAGAAATAGGCGGGTGTTGAAAAAGAAGAAAGTTAAAAAGAAAAAGATATAACAAAATTATAATAATAATTATAATGATAAAAAGATGAAATTTTTATAACAATAATTATAATAATAATAATTATAATAATTATTATAATTAAAGAATGAATAAAAATTTAAAATAGAATAAAATAAGATAAAATAAAAATTGGAATTTAAATTAAATGGTTAAAGAAAAATAAGAAAATAAAATAGTAATAAAAATATGGGTTGTCTCCCACAAAGCACTTTGTTTAATGTGGTAAGCTGGACGATTTAAACTAAAATCATTTTTCAGATTGAGCGGGTAGCTCGTAAAGTTTGAAAATTTGTATATTTTCATCGTTCTCGAGACGATGGTAATGTTTAAGACGTTGCCCATTTACGACAAAAGGTTTGACCATTTTTCCTCTAATTTCTATCGCTCCGCTCGGAAAGATATTAGTAATTTCGAAGGGACCAGACCATCTAGAACGTAGTTTTACATGAAATAATTTCAGCCTAGAATTAAATAATATAACTTTATCGCCTATGTTAAAACTTTTCCTAGATATACGCTTGTCGTGCCATTTTTTCGTTCTTTCTTTATAAATTCTAGCGTTTTCGTAAGCGTCTTGTCTAAGTTCTTCTAATTCGTTTATGTCAAGAATGCGTTTTTCGCCAGCGGTAGTGTAATTTAAATTCAATGTCCTAATGGCCTAATAAGCCTTATGTTCTAATTCTACCGGGAGGTGACAAGATTTTCCATAAACGAGTTTGAATGGGGTGGTTCCTATTGGAGTTTTGGAAGCTGTTCTATAAGCCCATAAAGCTTCATTTAACTTGGAGGACCAATCTTTTCTAGATATAGCAACAGTCTTTTCCAATATTTGTTTTATTTTTCGGTTAGATACTTCCACTTGTCCGCTTGTTTGTGGATGGTACGGCATCGCTATTCGGTGATTAACTCCATATTTCCGAAGAAGTTTTTCGAGGATTTTTGAAATGAAATGAGAGCCTCCATCGCTAACTACTAGTCTTGGTACGCCAAACCTAGGAAAGGTGACATTTTTAAATAGCTCGGTTACCACTCGTGTGTCATTTGTAGGGGAAGCGATAGCTTCTATCCATTTTGAAACATAATCGACAGCTACGAGGATGTATTTATTACCAAATGATGATGGAAAGGGACACATAAAGTCTATTCCCCAGACGTCAAATATTTCTACTTCTAAAATGCCTTTTTGGGGCATTTCGTCTCGTCTCGAGATGTTTCCAGTTCGTTGACATCTATCACAGTTCGTAATGGCAAAGTGAACATCTTTCCACAGGTTAGGCCAATAGAGTCCAGATTGGAGGATCTTTGCACAAGTTTTAGACGTGCTTGCATGACCTCCATAGGGGGCTGAATGGCAGTGTGTTATTATACTTCCTATTTCTTCCTCGGGTACGCAACGTCTAAAGATTCCATCGGGGCCTCTCTTGAAAAGAAGAGGATCATCCCAATAGTATTGTTTTAGGTCGTGGAAGAAGTTCTTCTTCTGTTGGTAACTTAAATCAGGAGGGAGTACACCAGCGGCTAAATAGTTTACGAAATCCGCATACCAGGGTGTAATGGTCATGGCAAGAGTGGTTGCGACAGGTTCGTCAGAAGCGTTTCTTTCTATTTGAGCGATAAGCTTATCGTAAGGAAAATCGTCGTTAATAGGTACGGTTTCAGGTTCTAGGTTTTCTAAACGAGAAAGGTCGTCTGCTACGACGTTTTCTGTTCCCTTTTTATCTTTAATTTCTAAATCGAATTCTTGCAATAGCAAGATCCATCTTAAGAGTCTCGATTTAGCGTCCTTTTTAGTCAATAAGTACCTAATAGCGGCGTGGTCGGTGTATATGATTATTTTGGCTCCTACTAGATAAGAGCGGAATTTATCTAAGGCAAATACTACAGCTAAAAGCTCTTTTTCGGTTGTAGCGTAATTCATTTGAGCTTCATCCATAGTTCTACTTGCATAGTAAATGACGTGAAGTTTCTTATCCTTTCGTTGACCTAGAATAGCGCCTACAACGTAATTACTTGCGTCACACATTATTTCAAATGGTTTAGTACAATTGGGGGGTTGCATAATGGGTGTGGAGATTAATGCTTCCTTAATGGTTTTAAAGGCTTCTAAACACTTGTCATCAAAGATAAAATCGGCGTCTTTCATTAATAATTCAGTTAAAGGTTTAGTTATCTTTGAGAAATCCTTGATAAAGCATCGGTAAAAACCAGCGTGTCCTAAAAAACTTCGTATCTCTCTTACGGTCTTTGGAGGTTAAAGATTTTCAATAACTTCTATTTTAGCTCTATCTACTTCAATTCCTCTGTTTGACACGATATGTCCCAGCACAATCCCTTCTTGTACCATAAAGTGACATTTTTCCCAATTTAAAACTAAGTTAACTTTCATGCAACGTTCTAGAACTTTTTCTAAATTCGCAAGACATCCCTCGAAACTTTGTCCACATACGGAGAAGTCGTCCATAAAGACTTCCATGATATTATCAAGAAAATCAGCGAATATTGCCATCATACATCTTTGAAATGTCGCAGGTGTGTTACATAATCCGAATGGCATTTGTCGGTAGGCAAAGGTTCCAAATGGGCAGGTGAAAGTTGTTTTCTCTTGGTCATCAGGGTGGATTGGGATTTGGAAGAAACCGGAGTAACCATCTAAGTAACAGAAGTGAGAATGTCTAGCCAAGCGTTTTAACATTTGATCTATAAATGGAAGGGGAAAATGGTCTTTACGAGTGGCTTTATTTAATTTTCTACAGTCTATGCACATTCGCCAACCAGACTCAACTCTTTTGGTTATAGTTTCACCTTTCTCATTTTTTATCACTGTGACTCCTCCTTTTTTAGGTACTACATGAACTGGGCTAACCCATTTACTATCGGATATGGGGTATATTATTCCAGCTTCTAAAAGTTTTAAAACTTCTTTCCTAACCACTTCGTTCATAATCAGGTTGAGTCTCCTCGGGTGTTCTCTAGAGGTTTTCGAGTCTTCCTCAAGCATAATTCGATGCATACAAACAGAGGGGCTAATTCCTTTGAGATCAGATATCTTATAGCCTAAAGCTGTTGGATATTTCCTTAGGACTTCTAACAATTTTTTGGTTTCGATCGGTCCTAAGTCAGCATTGATTATTACAGGTCATTCGAGTTTGGTGTCTAGGAATTCATATCTTAGATTTTTAGGAAGCGTCTTGAGTTCGTCAGTCAGTTTATTAGGAGAAGGTGTAGGATCAGGTGTCAATGCTAAACATTCGTTTAAACTTAAGTTTTGGCTTTCTTCTTGCGTGTTATTGTCGGGTGTTTCGGTTATAGGGATTTCAGGGTTTTCGAGTGGTTCAGTTTTTGCTTCTTTGACGCATTCGTTAGTGATATCCATGAAACAGCAGGTGTCATCAATTGCGGGTGCTTTTAAGAAGTGAGATAGAATAAATTCAATCTTTTCTTCTCCTACTTCGAAGGTTAGTTTTCCTCGTTTAACATCTATGATTGCACCAGCGGTTTCTAAGAATGGTCTTCCTAGTATGATTGGGATGTTAGAATCTTATTGAATATCCATGATGATAAAATCAGTTGGGATGTAGAATTGACCTACTCGCACAGGAATATTTTCTAACATTCCTACAGGATATTTAACTGAACGGTCAGTTAATTGAAGAGGCATCCTTGTGGATTTAAGCTCACCTAAGTTTACTTTCTTACAGGTTGAAAGAGGCATCAAGCTAACACTAGCTCCTAAATCGCATAAGGCTATATCTATAATAGTTTTTCCTATTACACAAGGTATGGAGAAACTACCAGGATCTTTTAGTTTGGGAGGCATGTTATTTTGAATGATGGCACTACATTCTGCGGTAAGCGTTACGGTTTCGTTATCCTCGAGTTTCTTTTTGTTTGAAAGGATTTCTTTGAGAAATTTAGCATATGAAGGCATTTGAGTTATAGATTCTGTGAAAGGTATGGTTATGTTTAACTATTTCAGAATTTCTACAAACTTTTTAAATTGCGCTTCAGTTTTAGATTTAGCTAACCTCTGAGGGTAAGGAATAGGTGGCTTATATGGTGGTGGTGGTACATAAGGTTTCTCTTTTTCAGACTCCACTTCGGTGTTGTTTTCATTTATCTTAACGGGTTGATCATCAGTTGATGTCATTTTAGTTTCCTTTGGCTCTTGTTGTGACATGGATGCGTTTTGAGTTCTAGGATCGATAGGTCCATCGTAGTTTGTTCCACTTCGCAGTGTAATCACATTAGCATGTCCTTTAGGATTAGGTTGTGGTTGAGCGGGAAACGTGCCAGCAGAGGCAACAGTAGGCGCTTGTTGTTGAGCTACTTGGGAAATTTGTGTTTCTAGCATTTTGTTATGTGTAGCTAAAGCGTCTACTTTGTTTTCTAATTGTTTTAGTTGCTCAATATTGTGAATGTTTTGATTTAGGAAGTCCTTGTTAGTTTGTTGTTGGGAAGCTATAAAGTTTTCCATCATGATTTATAGATTTGACTTCCTAGGGGCATTTGGAGCAGCTACGGGTGCTTTTTGATAGCCAGGTGGGATAACAGGTGCTTGTCCAGGTGCGTACAATGCATTGTTGTTCTTATATGAAAAGTTTGGATGATTCTTCCATCCAGAGTTGTACGTGTTTGAGTAAGGGTTTCCCTGAGCGTAGTTCACTTGATCAGGTGGAATACCTGTTAGAAGTTGGCATTCGGCAACGACATGTCCAACTAGTCCACATATCTCGCAGTTAGGGGCTACAGCCGCCGCGGTGGCTGCACGAGTGATGGTTAAGTTCTCAATCTTTTGAGTTAAAGCGTCAACTTTGGCGTTAACACGGTCTATACCACTTACTTTGTACATTCCTCCTTTGGTTTGGGATTTCTCTACAGCGATTCGTTCTCCTCCCCATTGGTAATGGTTATGTGTCATGTTTTCTATGAGGTTATACACTTCATCATGAGGTTTGTCCATCAGAGCTCCGCCAGCAGCGACATCTATGGTCATTTTAGTGTTATAAAGTAGACCACCATAAAAGTATGGATGATCAGCCATGGTTCAAGTCCATGATAAGGACATAGTCTTAGCATGTCTTTATATCGCTCCCAAGCTTCGAAGATTGATTCGTTGTCTTTTTGGGTAAATCCGTTGATTTGACCTCTTAGCATAGCAGTTTTGCTAGGCTGGAAATATCTCGCTAAGGAAACTCTTTTCAATTCATCCCAGGTTGTTATGGAGTTAGAGGGTAAGGATTGAAGCCATGCTTTAGCTCTATCTCTCAAAGAGAAGGGAAAGAGACGTAAACGAATAGCTTCGGGACTGACATTGTTAGCTTTGACAGTGTCGGCGTATTGCACGAACACGGATAAATGGTGATTAGGATCGTCTGCAGGGCTTCCAGAGAATTGGTTCTGTTGGACAGCTTGCACCAGTGAAGGTTTCAGTTCGAAACTGTTTGCCTCTATCGCAGGTGGTGCGATACTTGAGTGCGGTTCAGCTCGTGAAGGAGCGGGATAGTCTCTAAGAGGACGAAGAGCAGCCATCTCTAACTTCAGGGTTGGTAGATCAGCAAAGATCAATTCTTGAGAAACTAGAATTGGTTCTACTTTGGGAAGATGATGAATTCGACGTCTTACGTTAATAAAACGTTCAATTTTATTAATTCGTTGTATTAATTCCCCTCCTTGTAAACGAGTATTTGGCATACAATCGTTCAAAGAAAAGGAATAAAATTGCACTAGTCTCTACGGTGTAACAGTGAGTTACGATATCGACTTAAATAGTCCCCGGCAACTGCGCCAAAAACTTGATCGCGACTTTAAGTGTCTATCAATCTAATAACTGCAAGTGCACAGTCGTGTCGTGTAGTTTTAAAAGATATCGAATCCACAGGGACTATGAATTGATCTACCGTTATCTAAGGTTACTATGTAAAGCTAAGACTACTAATACTTTGGTTGTTTCTAACAGGGAAATTAAAATATTAATTCTAAGGATATAATAATAAACGGATATCAGTATGTATTTCGTCTAACTTAGGTAATCCGAAGGTCCATTGGCTATGGTTCTTATTTAATTAAAAATCTCTATTAACTATGTCGTTTAAAAGTTCTCCTCTCAAACTCTTGCTCTGTTGATTTAGACTATTATCCTAACTCGTAATGTACGCTCTCGCCTTCCCATTAGATTTAGACAAGCTTTTTGAAAACATCATATTTAATAAAATGCTCGCTTTATGAAGACGTTATCTACTTAAATCTCCTAGTCTCAAACTCTCGCTCTATTGACTCGGATCATGCTACTATTCCCTAACGTACGCTCTCTCTGTCCCGCGTCGGGTTTAAAAACACTTTTTGAAAGTAAATAAATTCTAATTAATTTTAATACGCTTTCGCCGTCCTTAAAACTAATATTATATGTCTACTATCCAGTTAAATATCTCAAACTCTCGCTCTATTGATTTTAACTTTTATCAGCCCTAAAATCTCAAACTCTCGCTCTATTGATTTTAGAACCTTAGCAAATTAGATTAGACATAAAGCCAAAAACAAGTGATATTTAATAAAACATATTTAATCCAACTTATTTCGGATCCCTACGGTTAACTTACTCTACATACCGATATCTAAATAAATTAGCCAGACATATTGATACGGTTTAACATGCATAAATCGGTTCGGTTCATAATAATAGGCATATCAATTGGCATACAATATATCATACAATAATCATTAAAGTAGTAAATAGAAACCTGAATAATAAAATCTAGGGTTAATAGTAATTCATCCCCCTGTAATGTTAGCGAATTTCGCTTTTCCCCCTACCTACCTTTTGGCAACGTTTTTTTCAAAAAAACCGTTGCCAAAACCTACCTTTGGCAACGGTGGGGGGGGGGGGGGGTAAACCGAAACACGCTCATATTACAGGGGGGTAAACTACTATTAACCCTAAAATCTAAATTAATTAAACTTCGAATCTTGAGTACTTGAACTTCCACCATAGATCGGTTGGATCGTTCTTCAGAGAATTATTCGGCGTAAAAAAAATATTATGGCAAGGAATAAAAAAAACTAAATCCAATGTAAGGTTAGATTTATTGAAAATTCACAAAAATTTCCGGTGTAGAAATTGTTGTGAGAAAAGAATGCTGAGAATTAAAATGCAAAGGAAATAATGCGTTCAGAAAATAAAATTGGCAGAGTTTCGTTGCAGAAATTCGGACTCTTGATAATGAATTATCGGTCTCCCTTTATAGGTGAATAGTGATAGTTCTCTTTCTCCCACAATGCACTTTTTCTTCCGTAAAAGTAGTAACCTATTGACTCTTCCCTGAGACGTGCGCTTCCTCTTTCTTGGCTTGACTTGGTGAACGACTTGAGACGTGCGTCTCAAGTGGATATTTTAAGGGAGGTTGGAGACGGGCGTCTCCACCTTGTGACGTGGCTAGGGCCCTTGGAGACGGGTGTCTCCACGTGCTAAGGTAGTTGCTTCAGCTCCTTCGTGGGCTGGGCTTCTACCATTCTGCTTTTGGGTCTTCTTTTGCACCCTCTATTTGCTTCAGCACCTCTCCTTTCTTCTATTGGATCAATATGAATGATTTTTCTCTATTTCTTCTTCTTTTCACAAATAGTCTTTAACATGAACACAATACCTGAAACATCGCAAATACCCACATAATACCATAATAAAATAATATAATTGAATGAAAATGCTAATAATATTTATGGAATTTAAGCTAAATATATGGTATAAATTCGTGTTATCATGTTGCATGACATACATTGCATTGTTTAAGTTGGCCTTGATGGCACCTGTTTAAGTTGGCCTTAATGGAACCATGTTGAAGGCTTATGCCTTGTTGAAATGCCTCGATAACCTGGCATCTATTTAAGTTGGGAGTTCTGCTCCAAATGGTACCACATGCATTTGAATAGTTGTGTCGCATTTTGAGTCGTTGCGAAGTTAATGTTGTTATGAGTTACTGTTGATATAAGTTGTGTTGGTTTGAGTTGTGAAATAGTTATTGTAATTATTGTGATAATTGTTGTTGCTGATGGTTATTATAATTGTTGTTACAAATTGTTGCTAAAGTTGTTTTTATAACTGCTGTTGCTAGTTGTTATTATAACTGTTGTTCGAAAGCGGTGATAATTGTATGATTTGATCTAATATATTAATTATCATACTTTTACTTATATTTTTCAAAATCTCACCCCTTCTGCTGATGTTTCCCCTACCATAGGAAACGGACAGCTACTCAAGGTAGCGGTGGAAGTTTGAAGTGATTTTATGAAGTATTTAGTTGTTGTTAGTCGAGTTGGTGTCTTGCTCTGATACGTAGCACTCGGGGATGGGATCATGATTGTATTTGTTGTTGTGTTGCTGTGTTATTATTATAGCTGTTGAAATCCAAGTTGAATAATAAGAAGTAATTACTGTTGTTTTAAGTTGATTTTAGTTGAATAAAAGTTGATGAATAATTATAAGTTGAAGTTTGATCTAGTTGAATAAAATTGTGTATGAATTATAATTTTAAAAGTTGTAGATGTCGAATGCTATGTATCAAAGATAAATGAAATACAGGTTGTTTGTGGTTTTAAGTTGAAAATGTAATGCCTCATGTTTGATGTTTAAAATTTTCCGCATTCTGGTTTTTATTATAATTACCGGGTAGAAAATGGGGTGTTACAACTACCATGTTCTCCTTTTTATCAATGAGTCAATGATTCTGAGCTCGAACTATTTCATAATCCCCTTTATGCACTGCATCAAGAAGATCAGGATCTTGAGGATACAAGGGATCTTCTAGAGAAAAAGGTCAACGACGATTCTCATTTCTCTCATTCATCCATTTAGTGAAATGTGAGTAGATTGCAGATTCTCCCTTTCCAAAGTAAGTACTATCTTCCAAATGAATTTTTCTCCAAGAATTGGAAGCTCTTACCATCCATCCAGTACTATCAGGCACATCATAAAATAGAGACTCATCCACATCTTTTTCTCTAGGTGGAACCTTTTGAAAATACCCTAATTGCCTATGGGAAAGAGTTGGATTGTAGTTGATACCTCCTCTTAAACCCATAAGATGCACATTAGAAAATTCTCCACAGCAGAAAATTACCTCTTTACTCCCCAACCTATCTATACCAAGTTGGTACCACTCAATTGTGAGTGCAAGGTGTGTTTTAAGTGATGTCAAAACTTGCTATTAAGGCTTGGATGTGACTCAAGTCAACCATGCAAAGTAGGAAGCTTCAATATTCTCAAAGCCAGCAAATTTGAAGGTTAAATGTTCACAGGTCGACCTACGCAGGTTGTGAGTCACTATCATAGTGAAAGACTTAGTCTTTTGGCTTTTTGAGGTCTTCAGGTCGACCTACAAGAAACTCAGGTCGGCGCATGGGATTTTGGGAAAGTCACGGGTTTGATCAGGTCGACCCTCAGGTCGACTCATTCTAGAAAGCTTGTTAGGACAGCATGCGTCGACGCATGGCCCTGTTTAGGTCGACGCATGGACAATTGAGGAAACCACAGGTTTGAACAGGTCGACCCTTAGGTCGACTCATAAAGGTAATAGGTCGACACACATGTGTCATACCCAAAAATTTGCCCTCTTATATTCAATCAAAGGTTCCTCAATTGCCCAAGAGCACTCAGGGTTCTATCAGACAAAGCTCCTCCTAATCCAGGATCTCCAAGACTAGGGTTTACATTTTATCAAAGGAGTTTGAATCTATAAGGCCTCAAGCGGACCTCAAGGTACCTCATATGTCCCAGAGCATCTCCAGGAAAATTTTCAAGCTTTGGATCACAAGATTGTTCAGTCAATGGTTCAGATGATCAATAATCAACTATGTTGACCTAAAAGTCAGCTATAGTCAAAATACAGTCAAACTTCAAGACTTTTGGTCAACATCAAGTATTTGAGGTTATATCCTTCATTTGATCAAAAGTTGATCACGATTCATTAATAAAAACTCAAAAATGAACAAAGTCAAAAGTTCAAATTAGGGTTTTTAACTAGAAAGTTAACTCAACTTTGACTGGCCATAACTTTCACATGGAGTATCAAAAATTTCCCAACTAAAGCCTATTTTGAAGGAAATTGATTCTCTACAACTTTATCTCTCACATGCCAAGGCTAGAAATGCTTTATTCAAGAGATATGGTCCAATACATTACAGGTCCTCCACAAAGGTCAATAAAAGGTCATCTTTTTCAAAAGCCCATAACATGAGCATGGAAACTTCAATGGAGATGAAACCAAAAGGAGTGTTTAGAGGACTCTTTGAGCTTTCTAAAAAGTCCAAGAACATCCCAAAATGATAAAAATTGAGCAAGATACAAGTTGCAGAAGTTGAACATTTTTGAAGAGGTGCATGAAGAGAAATGCTTGTCAAAAGCAATTTTCTTCCAAAAAGGCCCAAGTTCTTTTAATCTAAACTTATTCCTAAGCCCATCCATCGTATCTAAACTAAGTTGCACGCCCCTCTCTCTTTTATTTAATTTATTTTTGAATTAATTAATTAGAATTCAATTTTAATTAAATAAGATACAAATATGAAAGGAAAGGCATATTGGGCTTGATTGTTATTTGTCTTGAGGTCCATGAAACATCATGAAATTTAGCAAGAAACGTACAAGGCATGATTATATGAATATTGGCCAAGTTTAGAAAGATCACATTTGATTTTCAATCAAATATTTCCCCATGAATACCAAATATTTTATCATTACTTCTGACCTAATCTCACTCCATATATAAGGATAATATTTTCTGCATCAAAGGGGGGACGAAAATCTGAAAAAGGAGGCTAGGGTTCAAGGTTCAAAAATGTTAAAGAATAGGTAAATTTTCGTGAGCTTCCATTAAGCAATTTCAAAGCTTCCTAAGCATTCCATTCCATTCCCAAGGTGATAAAGAGTAAGCCTATATAAATGGTTGAGTCATAAAACGTCCAAAACGCCATAGTATATCGTTCATATTTTCATACACTTCTTGAAATTTTGTTTAACGCATATGGTTATGTTTAAATATGATTTGACGATTGTTTTGAGTTTCTGAGTTGTTTTAGGGAAGATTAGAACCCTTCCTTTGGAGCTTTGACGTATAGAACACGAGTTGCCATGGTTAGGGCATGAAGAGGATGATCTTCGAATCTCTGTACACAAGATGTTTCAGACCCTAAGAATGCCACCAATCAACTCGTGATACTTGGATTAATTGATCTGGGTTGTTTCTATTGTTGTTTGATTCACTTTTTGCAGGTTCCAAGTGGTGGTAATGGTTAGTTTCAGGATCGTGTGAAATCCGCAGGAAAGCCCGTGGCAAAATTTGCAATAAATTCCGCAGGTGAATTGAGGAAGATGATGAACAGTAGGTTTGGACTCTTTGATTGTTGCGTGGCCCATTGCCATTCGCTGGTCAAAAATATTCACTCTCTCCCTGCAATTGGCCCGTCAACGCACTGATGGGGTCCACCGTGACTTTTGGTTTGAATTCCATTATTACATTTAATTTCATACTTATAGTTTTGTGTTGGATTCATTGACAAATTAAAAATCTGGCTGAGTTGGCTAATGAGGGGAGGCGCGTATACAAAGGGGCTGGGTTCGAACCCTTGCTGTAACAATTTAATTTTTACAAAGGGTTCTTTACAAGACCCAACGCAGCACACCCAGGGAAGGCCACCATACACCCTCTTTATCAGCCATAGGATCTTCACTAATCCAGATCTAACGTGCACAAAGCTGGAGGCTTACCATGGACATCCAGAAACGCACAGCACAGGATCATGCCCAGGTTTTTCTATATATTTTTATTATTTAATTATTTGGATTAGGTTTAATTAATTATATTTAGATTTAGTTAATTTACTTAGGATTAGAATATAAATTAGGATTAGGGCTACAATTAGGGTTTAGAATTATTTCCCCGATTCTTTCAAATATTCGATTTAATTTATTTTAATCAACTTTAATTATAAAGATCACAAAGACCCTAGAGAGGTTTATCAAGTATTAAGGTTTGCCCAATCCCACTGGCCATTTGGGCAAAATATTAGGATTTTATTTATTATTCGTTTCGATCGAATTAATCGGTCGCGATGGTTAATAATCAATAATTTAATTAATTAAATTAAAATAGGGTTTTATTTTGCTAAAAAGTTTTAACCATCTTATTGGTTATGATGATTAGCATTTTTTCTCTTTATCAATTCGTTATTATTTGTAATCAAATCTATTGATTATGAGGAGTAACGGTAAATTAAATAAATAATTTTTAAAATACACTTATTTGCTATTAGTGATAATCAAATCTATCGATTAGAATTGTAAGCAATCCTTCATTAAATTTGTTAATTACGGTGATCAGACCTATTGATCATTGCGATTAATAGAACAGATTAAAATCAGGGTTGTACGCCAGATCTTAAAACACTTTTCATCTTCAAACCACAAATTTCAAAACTATGAAGGGTAATTCAAAATGCCTTTTCAAAACTGCGAAACGGTAATTCAAAATACCATCAATACATTCATACTAATTCTAAGGCGTACAACCCTGCCCCGAACTACGTTGACTCTGATTCTCCCTAAGGAGATACGTAGGCACTTGGCAACAAGGCGAGTCCCCTTCCCCAAAATCTCACTCTTCACCCTATTCATTTCCTTAGCTATAAACCTTAACATTTAGCCATAAACCTTTGCCTTAAACTCAAAACCTTAGGAAAGGGTTAAGGGTGCCTGACACCTTCCCTTGACCCGAATATAATAACTTACCCCGAATCTCTTAACTGCGTAGGGTTTCCTATTCGCCCTGGTAGAATAGGTGGCGACTCTAAAATCTAAATTTTTAGGGCAGGTTGCCACAGCTGGCGACTCTGCTAGGGATAAAACAATTGGTGAATTATTATGCTCCTAGGTTTGTTAAAGGTTTAAGGTACATGGTTAATTATGTACAGGGTTAATTATTAAGGTTTGGCTAAAATTTCAGGGTTAGGATTTTGGGGTTAGGGTTTAGGTTTTTTTTATTAAATATTTAATTTAATTTTATTTATTTACAGTTTTTTATTTACAGCAGCAATTTAAATAAATATTCGTTTTTTATTGCATTTTTGGGTTATATATAAATTGCTGTTAAAACCTAAGTGTGGGAATTATCCTTAAGACCAGGGGAGACTTGCATCGCCTACGAGTCTTATTGATAATTCCACTCAGAGTGGGTTGAATATTCGAAAATTTCCAAAACGAGGCTTGACTTTGTTGAGGGCAAGACTGAGTATTTGGCTGATCTCTCTGAGAACCTACCCCTAAAACTCAAACCTCATGGGCAAATGAGTTGTTCTAAAATCCAAAGAGATAAAAAGTCTCAGAGGCTACGAACGGCCCCATGAGACCCTTGTTAGAACATACCCATGGGAAGGGTAGACTCCTTATGCCGTCATGCCGAACCTATGAACTTAGGGTTAGGTGCTTATTATATGTTTGCAATTTATATACTACGAATATATGTGTTTTATTTCTGCAGGTCTTCCTACGCGTTCCCTAGCCTGTAGGGATTCTGTTTCCAAGATCATGTCCTTCCCACGAAGGACATCTCCATTTATGCACGTCAATTGGCCTCTTGATGGTCATGAGACCTAGTGGCTGTCTTGAACAGCCACCCTATGCCTATATCTACGCACTCCCTAGCCGGTAGGGATTCTACTTCTAAGATCGCATTCTTCACACGAAGGACATCTTCGTTAGCATACGTCAATTGGCCTCTCGATGGCCATGAGATTTAGTGACTGTCTTGAACGGTCACCCCATGCTTTCTCCCGCGCACCCCCTAACTTGTAGGGTTTGGATTTCCATTTATACATATTTCATCCCTAGCCTGTAGGGATTTCACTTCGTCCGGTATCGTCCTTAGATAGGTTGTGTTCCGCATAGAGAACCTTCCCACGAGGGACAACTTCATTAGTACACGTCGAACGACCTCTCGATGGCCATGAGATTTGGTGACTGTCTTGAACGGTCACCAGCTGCTACTTTCTGCGTACTCCCTAATCTAAGGGATTTCTATTGGCGCATCATAAAATCTAGCTTGCAAGGATTTCACTAGGGTCTAATGTCACCTCTAAATCCGCATAGGCTATCCTTAGGGTTATATTTGTCGCACGTCTGCATTGCATATAAGGAGTCATAATATACACAAAAAGAGGAGTCTTTTGCATACGCATGCATTTGCATTTTCATAAATTCATACATTTACATTTGCATTTCTATCCTCGCCCGTATCTGTACTTACCGTGCTAGCCGATTTCCCAAGACTCACAAAGAAAATCAAAAGGATCACAAACTATGGAGAGAGAAGGATAAACTATTGAGAGATCAAAATGAACTTGGCTTTACAAAGAGAAAAGGGATGCCTTTCACCATGCTAGCCACATGTCCAGGCCTTTTTGTAACAGGATTGTAAATACAGTAAAGGTTATCATTGAGCAAGAATCAGTTCAACAAAGAAGTTCCCCATAGATACACTCAAGAGGTATCTAGTCATAAAGGGGTTCATCTTAGAACATAACAAAGCTTACAAGGACGCTCTACGATAACTTAGAGGGCAAGGGTCAGTCCAACTGGGGCAATATCCTGAACAAATATGCATAATTACGATGGAGGGAAGGCGACATGTGTTAACTCCCCACCAAGGGGAAAAAGGGTTGTAGGTTTTCTATATCAATTTACAAACGCTGAAGGTTGCAAACGGTGTGATACTACCCTTAGAAAAAGTGAAAGAGGTTCAGTCAAAGGAAGCTCATGAAGTTCCGGACGACAAAAACCCACCGCTAACAATTTATTACCGACATGTTTGACATGCCCAAGGAGAGTTCGATGTTACCCTTTACTTCTACAAGTCTAGGAACTAAGGAGTAAAGCGAAGTCATTGGATTAACAAAGAAGATTGTCCCTAGGATTAATAGGTGTTTATCATGTCAAAATTGCAACCCCTATGATCGCTAAGTGTTACCTAGGATAAAAATTGTACCTTCTGATTAACAATTCTAATGGGATAACCATGCAGGTTTTGGAGTCAATTAGTTCGCTTCATTCTATCACTACTATGACTTCCCACTCGCACCCTTTTATTCTATTTTCAATTACGATTTCCGATTACTAACAAACTTAAGGGAGAGTGACTAATACAAATAACTAAATCTTGCTAAACATATGCTTTCAAGGTAAGACCGAGTCGACGATGTAAGGCATTGTTTCAAATCCTAAATAGTTGAGAAATAAGGAGATAATCTGTAGTCAACCCCCTCGAGCCAGGAGTTGGAGTTTGTTTCTATTTTTCAAATAAACCTTAATTTCAACCAGGGTCAGGGTAGATTTCGATTAATTCAATGGTGTACTTTGTGGTCAAGAGAATCAGTCAAGCAAAGAAAAGGTTCAAGCATATCTTCTTCCTCGCGTTCATCCAAGATTGAGGAAGCAATGGAGATAACATTCACAATATCTTCTTCCTCAATACATCATTCGAGATCGAGGACGTATCAAAGTCGAAGCTTACAAATCAAAGTCAAACATGGCAATCATAATATTCAAAATCCAAGGATCAATATCTCAAAAGGAGCATTCAAAAAAAAAAGAGGAGGAAAGCGCCCGCTAAGTCAAAATGGAAAATTCCATAAAAGAAAACAAAAATGACTTAGGCAAAAATTAGGGCATCCCGATGGATCAAATTCAAAGGAATCGGCTCATGCAAAAATAAGGGATAGAAAAACAAAAGCAAAATACAAAGGATAATCTTGTGACTGCTAAATCATCGAAGCTTCCCGTCAATGCTTGGATCTTTACAACATTTTTTCGTCGGTGCTTGGATCTCTACTAAGGCTTCTGCTCAACATCAGGACTAAAACAATTCTCTTGCAAACGAAACACATTCATTGGATTAAACGAGCTTTAGGATTGGAGAACATCAAGGAGAAAGGGGTGGGTGATCGGAAAAATAGCAAGTGTACTATTTTTGCCTCTGTAGTAATAATAGGGGAAATTCCCCGAATGTCGATCTCAAGGACTGCGTAGGAAATATAGATTCGTAAAATATGATTCAATTGAACAAAAGATTAATGTTTTGGTTTTGGGGGATTAAATTCTTGCAAAGTAAAATAATGAGAAAAATAAATTGATTTTTGTTATCAAATATATGAGATGCTAGGGTGAGTGGTTGATTTGGCATGTAACACTCAGAATTAAGATCTCTTCAACAAGTTCATAACATTCAGTTACCACATCCTTAAGGTGTTTCCTCCTAAGTCCTTAGTGAGGAAACCTTTGGTCTTCCAACCTAAATCCTAAGTCCTTAGGAACCTAAATTGAAACCAAGCTTTTATATAATCAAGATTATGTGGTAATTATAGGGTATCCCTAGTCCTATGTGATATCTACTATAATCAAATTATGCACAAACTCTAACAACTACAGTCCTGTATTTGTTAGCCATAGATTAATCCTTATTTGACCGATAAAGAAAACAAGAAGAACATTGCATAATTTAACTGAATAATATAAACCAACATATTGACAAAATCACAAATTCATCGTTATTACAAAAACCAAATCAGGACCACCCCCTAGCATTGGGGGGTTTAGCCTCTCATAATATTCAAGAAAGACATAATAAAGAATGTAGACATTACTCAAAAATAATGGTGACTTTGATCTTCAATGGTGGAAACCCTTGAATCTCTCCGTCTCCAAAAGTCCTGATGAAGATATCTTCTCTCCTCTGTGGTTTTCTATCGTATGATGCAAAAAGTCCCTCAATAATTCTCTCAAACTCAACTAAATAGTCTAGGTACAAATCTCAACCAAATGCAATGTCTAAAGTGCCCTCAAGGTGGAGATTTAATGAAAAAGCCCTAAAATTGGAAGTTTTCACGCTCTCAGCAGCACTGGCCGTGCTTGGACGCATGGGTGGCCGTGTTGCTCTTTATTTTTATTTTTGCTCCCAGCCATCCTGACACGGGCCGTGCGTGGAAGCACGGGCGGCCGTGTGTCGCCCCTGGATTTTGTATGGAGGAGAGTTGATCATCTGACACGGGCCGTGCGTGGAAGCACGGGCGGCCGTGTTTGACCCCAGAACCTTGAATTTTCATGTTTCTCTTGCTTCTCCTTCCTTCGTGGTTGCTTCGACATTTAAGATGACTTGTTCAAAGCTGAAACTTGTACACAACTAACCAAACGACATCAAAAGCAGCTAAACAACTTAAATTAAAACATAATGCAAAGTAAACATAAAAACAATCAAACATGAAATACTTAAACAAAAACAATAAAACATTGATCAAAGTGTTACCGAATCAACAAATTTAGACCGAATCCATGATACAAATTAGGTAGAAATGGTGACCGATCACAACCCCAAACTTATCTCATTGCTTGTCCTCGAGCGATGCAAGAGACCAAACAGAGGTCACCCTGGATTTTTCTTTCCACAACATTGCCGATGTTATTCGCAACTTGCGTCTACCTTTCTAATAGAATCTCTGGCTTGCCGAACCAAACTTTCTACCACACTTCCACTTCAGAGTACCTTTTTACCTGCAAGCTTTTTCACACTTCTCACCAAATCTCTCAGGGTTAAAGTGTTATGCACTCGCGAAATAAAGATATGCAATATCAACTCTTAATTTTGAATAAATTCTACCTTCACTACACTAACAAAGTTCACACACTTTTCGAGGTCTTCTGGGTTGTAATGGGGTTTAGGTACGGTGGGATACACAAGGAAATGGATAAACAATTGGTTTTGGCTTCGACATTCATGTTGTGTTTCTCGTAATTGTGCTCAACTTGTTACACTGGGAATTTATTCGACTTAGACTCTTTTGCTTCACTCATTCTTCCGTGAGTGCTTAATGTAACTGAGTCTTTCATCCGGGCAAGTTTTTCTCTTTTTTTTTGTGGGACATACCTTCATATGTCTCAAAAAAAAATTTTTTTGTGGGACATACCTTCATATGTCTCAAAATTTTTATTTTCATTTTTTTTACTTGCCCATTTCTTTGATGATTACTACCCCAAACTTAGATTTTAGCACCACTCTGAAAAACCACAACATTTATGCCGAGCAAGGGTTGGAAGTGTTTGGATGCGGGTTACAGATATGGTTATAACAAACAAAAGGATATGGCTCAACTGGGGTAACAACGGATAAACATATAATTTAGGATGGCTAGAAAGGCTCGGGTGGTAAAACAAACAAATGCCTCAGAGTGTGTCCTCATATTATGCTGTGTCGGTAGAACATACGCAAAATCAGAATGATAAAGTCATACCTGAATGAACTCTCATGATGATAATCTGTTGTGTTTGGCTTTTTATAACCTCACCATGTTGGGTAAGCTTACAGGTTCCAAAGCACTCCTCGTGTCATATGGCTCTTTTCCGGCGCAGGTATACCATACAATCCTCTTGGTCCAGTATCAGCAAGTCGTGTCCAACAGTTACTTTTCTTTCGGCTGCATCAACTTCCAGGGTGCCTCGGGGGAATAGGTTCAGGTTACACCTTTCATCCACTCAATATCATTCATCATTCATTCGGCATCCATAAGTCAATCTATAACACAATGTCAACATAACACACAAACAAAAACAAAAATGGAAAACAACTAAAAGCAAATGAAAAGAACCCCTCCCACACTTGAACTAAACATTGTCCTCAATGTTTTAGAACCAGCCTTGGAGAGGTTGCTTACAGGGGTATTGCATTCCAATGATCACTTCCTAGCTTCCACTAGAGATGCTCTCTTTTATTTCCTGAAAATAAAACAAACAAACAAAGAAATTAATTATTACAACCGTGGGTTGCCTCCCACGAAGCGCTTCGTTTAACGTCGCATGGCTCGACGGTCCATTACCCTTTATTATGGAGGGTATTTCCTTTTCCAAACCTTGTTGCTTTTCACTTCCGCAACCACGAACTCATGAAGATGAAAAGCATGGATAACTTTTCTCTTCAATTTACTTCCCAAATTCTTCTTGACTTCCTTAGCTTTCTTAGGACTTTTGACAGCTACATAAGGTTGTTCCACCCGAGAGGCTATGCTTGAAACGTTTTCTTGAAGCTGTTTAGACTTTTTGTATTTTTCCTCACTTGCTGTCATACCACCAGAAGTTTGATCATTTACAACCGCCCTATGTTTCTTAACTCCTAACATCTTCAAGGTTACTTCTTCATCAAAAGATCTCAGTGTTAGTGTCTCTTTTTCAATGTCGAGGTTGCAGCGGCCTGTCGACAAAAATGGTCTCCCAAGAAGGATAGGAGTTTCTTCGTCTTCCGGAATGTCCATGATGTGGAAGTCAGCAGGGAATACAAACATATCAACTTCCACTAGTACATCTTCAGCTACCCCATATGATTTCTTAACGGTGTGATCGGCGAACCTTAATTGTGTCTTACTTTCACTAATCTTTTCCAATTCAAGCTTTTTGAAAATGGACAACGGCATTAAACTCACACTAGAACCAGAATCGAGGAGTACCTTTTTAAATGTTATATTCTTGATAGTGCATGGTATCGCCACCGCTCCAGGGTCTTTCCTCTTTATTGGGATCTTTCTTGCTGACGAGACTATTCCACACTTCTCAGTTTCAATTTTTGATTCTCCTCCCAGTGATCTCTTTTTTGCCAACACCTCCTTCATAAATTTCTTATACAAGGGCATGTGCTCAAGTGCTTCAAAGAATGGTAGATTTACCTCTAGATTTTTGAACAATTTAGTGAACTTCTCAAAGTCTTTCTCTTTTGAATTCTTCTTTGTCACTCTGGAGGGGAAGGGTAGTTTGATCACCGGTTCAGCATCTTTCTTATTATTTTTTTCTTCAATGGGTTTAACCGGTGGTATCACAACTTCTGGCTCTTTCGGATTCTCTCTTATTTCCATATCCACCTCTATTACCATGGGGTCATCTATTTCCTCTTTTTCTTTTTCCGATTCTAAAACCTTTTTACTCCTTGTTGTAACAGCATTAATCTTCTCTTGATCTTTCGTATTTTTCACAGTTGCGCTTGGAAAGTTACCTTGTGCCTGTAGAGTGAGATGTTGTGCTATTTGACCCACTTGAACTTCTAAATTTTTTATCGAAGTTGTAGTGTTCCTGTGGTTGTTTTTGGTTTCTTCTTGAAACTGAAGGCATTGTCCAGCCAATCTCTCGATAGCCACTTCCCATTCCGCCTTCTGAGGGCCTTGTTGTTGTTTTTCTTTCCAAGCAAAATTTGGATGATTCTTCCACCCTGGATTGTAGGTGTTAGAATACGGATTGTTTTGCCTCAGGAATTTGATTTCTTCAATCTGCTTGGGAGTAGCAACACAGTATACAGTTTGGTGAGGACCTTGGCAAATTTCACAAATTACAGGTTGAGCTTGTTGGACTTGAGCAACCTGTTGAGTACCTATATTCATAGCCTTTAATCTCTTTTCTACCTCTGCAGCTATAGCATCTTCAACCCGAATTTTTGAGGTTTTCAACTTCAGATCAATAACTCTTTCAGGTTTATTGGTACACCTGTCATACAACTCCAAATGCTCATTTGCAACTATCGCTTCAATGATCTTGATAATTTCGGAGGCTGTTGTGAAATTTGTCGAGCCTCCAGCTGCTGTATCGATCAACTGCTTTGTTTTTATTTTGAGCCCATTCACAAATATCTGCATTTGGTCAGTTTTGTCCATGTTGTGAGTGGACATGCCACTAGGGTCCTTTTGAATCTTTTATAAGCATCTCCTAAGAGTTCACCCTCCTGTTGTTTGAAATTCAAAATATCATACCTCTTCCTTATAAAGACCGAGGCGGGGAAATACTCATTCAAGAAAGCCTTCTCCATCTCTTCCCATGACGTGATACTGCCCGCTGGAAGAGAATAGAACCATTCTTCTGCTTCTTCGGCCAAGGTGAACGGGAACATTCTCAGCTTCTTTGCCTCTTCGGTATGCCCTTCAATTTTTAAAGTCGTACTCATGGTAAGAAACCTCTGTAGGTGCTTGTTTGCATCTTCATTAACCTTTCCGATGAAAGGTTTTCTTTCCAGCTGATTTATTGTGCTCGGATGCAATTGAAAGTTAGCCGCATTTACCGGTTGGTTGACAAATGTCAGTCTACCTCCCGGCGTGTTTGTAGCACCGTAGTCACCAAGGAGTCTCTCCGACGCTGGTGGATTCTCTCCCATGACTTATCCTTCACTTTCAGAATCTGAACCAGAATGAACTGAAATAATTTCTTCTTCAGATTCCAGATTTTCTCGACGAGCTTGTCTGTGCCTTGCGTGCAAAGTTCTTTCGATTTCTGCGTCAAAAAGAAATTCAGCTGAGGCCTTACCTCGCATAAACAGATTAGACAATTTTTAGAAACAAAAAAAATAAAAATAAAAAGTGCATAAAATAAAATTTTAGTCGCAAAGCAACAAAATTTCAATTGAACTTAAGTTAAAAATATGTATTTTGGCAGTCCCCGGCAACGACGCTAAAAACTTGATCGGAAAAATAGCAAGTGTACTATTTTTGCCTCTGTAGTAATAATAGGGGAAATTCCCCGAATGTCGATCTCAAGGACTGCGTAGGAAATACAGATTCGTAAAATATGATTCAATTGAACAAAAGATTAATGTTTTGGTTTTGGGGGATTAAATCCTTGCAAAGTAAAATAATGAGAAAAATAAATTGATTTTTGTTATCAAATATATGAGATGCTAGGGTGAGTGGTTGATTTGGCATGTAACACTCAGAATTAAGATCTCTTCAACAAGTTCATAACATTCAGTTACCACATCCTTAGGGTGTTTCCTCCTAAGTCCTTAGTGAGGAAACCTTTGGTCTTCCAACCTAAATCCTAAGTCCTTAGGAACCTAAATTGAAACCAAGCTTTTATATAATCAAGATTATGTGGTAATTATAGGGTATCCCTAGTCCTAGGTGATATCTACTATAATCAAATTATGCACAAACCCTAACAACTACAGTCCTGTATTTGTTAGCCATAGATTAATCCTTATTTGACCGATAAAGAAAACAAGAAGAACATTGCATAATTTAACTGAATAATATAAACCAACGTATTGACGAAATCACAAATTCATCGTGTCATACCCCAAAATTTGCCCGTATATATCTACCAATGTCATGTTATTTCAAACAAGCGCAATGGCCTAGCGGATAATGAGTTGGGTATAAGCCTATGTGTGAAGAGGCTTGAGTTCGAATCCCACCACCTCTTTTGTTTTGGCATTTTTGTCTTTTTATTTTTTTCTCGTTGTTATTACTATTTTTTCTAAATTTCTATAGTTTTAGTATTTTAAATTTTTAAGTTAATTTTAGTCACTTCATTTTGTTTTAAATTTGGTTTTTTTAGTATTTTTAGTTTTAATTATTTTCTCTAAAAATTTTAGATTCTATTATTATTATAAAAAAGTACAAAAATAAAAAAAATATAAGATTTCTTTTAAGTAGTAAAGTTTTAAGATTTTTATAAAATATAGTTGTTATAAGAAAAATACTCATCAAATCTTTTCATTCTCAAGCGTGCAGATACACTGTTACGCTGCAAAAAATGTTCAATTCCAATTCCAATAAAATCTTCAATTATCCTCAATCTCACTCAATCAACATTCAATGAGATTTGATCAAAAAATTATTCTTCAAGACCTAATTTGGCCTTATAAAAGCTGCATAAAATTGACAATGAAGGAGGATTCGCAGGCAAGGGAGGCGGTTCAAAAGCTCACAAAATTTCAATAAAAATTGGAATTCGGTTTGAGAGATTAGAGAGGATTCAGAGATCTTTGAAGGTTCAGACGCATTCCCGGATTACTCCTGATCAATTCCCAATCATTATCATCGATTCAGACCACTCAAAACGCAAACACACGCTCACGAAAGAACAAGGTTTTCTTGAATTCGGTTTCTTTGATTTACGCATCATGAATGAAATTTGGTTGCATAATCGTGTTTAGAATGTTGTTATGAAACTTTCTGAATGATTTAATTTGATATTTCTTGCGGTTTAACGATTTCACCATGGCTAGGGTTCATAGCTTTCAGGTCGGGGCTTTGCGAAACAGTTGAAATTGGGCGAAACTAAGAGCACCATTAGATTCGTGGGTTAATTTCTGGTTAATCTATGTCTTTACCTCTGATGTATACTTCGATTTGTTGAGTTTTCAAATATGCAGGGTCTATAGCAACACAAATAAACCGTGGCCAAAAGTGTTTTCTTTTGCAGAGTTCCAAAGGTGGAAGAAGAAGTCTGGCCGCGGTTTACTTGCTTTTGAAATTTTTCTAAACATGTTTCATGTTATAATGAACTGGCGAAGTATCATAGACAACTAACACAGATAGCGCAGGTGGTAAAGGATGTGTGTTGTTGAGTTAAGTCACCTGGGTTCGATACCCACGGGCGACGTTTGTTTTTTTTGTAAAATTTGAAACATTAGTCCACTAGCAGATCTGGTGTGGTGAGGTTACTCACACGTATGATGTGCCTTCACACACCAACCAGTAGATCTACAGCGGCCAGAATCCAAAGGTCCCGGATGCGCCTCCCTACCATACACCCTCAGTGCATGCTACACCAGATCAAAAAGTTAAGAATTTCTGAATTTTTTTTATTATTATTACATGACTTATATTTCCTTTTATTTTAGTACACATATTTGTTTATTTATTATATAAAACTTATTTTCAAAAAACCTTTTGAAATACGATATTTATTATCTTTTTTTACTTATCTAGTTATTTATAATATATATAATTTATTTTCTTCATATTATTATTTTCTTAATGTCATATTTATTTATTAAAATCTTTAAAAAACCATCTTTATTGTATTTTAATTCCAAAAATTCCTAAAAATTATTTGTTACACTTGACTTAATTTTCTCATCCCGATTTAATTAATTAGGTCGCGAGACCAATAATTAATTAAATCATTCACATTTTCTTATTTAAATTCGTACCCTAATCAGGGTTTACGAAGATCATGCCCTACACTGAATGTTTTATTTATGCTTTTCAGGGTTATCGACATGGTTCACTCCGACAACGCGCCTGATCAAAAAAACCAGAGCTAAGTATCTTACCTTTAAAGCCTATTTTATTTTCTTTTAAAATCAGGGGTTTGTCTTGCCTTCACTATTTCTGCCTTTGCCTTTTTCAGGGTTACCCCCGAGGTTTTCCGCCAACCATATCAGATCAAATTCGAAGCTAAGTGCCTTTTATTATTATTTTCTTTATTAATTTCATTATTCTTTTTACCTTTATGGTTAATAAAGTTCGCCTTCGAACCGATAATGCACTCACTCTCTGTTTTATGTCTCTTCTTTTTTCCTTTTCAGGGTTTGTCAAATGCCAAAGCTACGTCGTTGGTAACCCTAAACCCTATTTTATTTTATGTCTTTTATTATTACTTGTGCCAACCCTGTTGGGATCCGCTGGTTTCACTTTCCCCCTTCCCTATATTGCCTTTTATTGCTTTATATACTGCGTGGTTAGTAATTTAGGGAGTGCAAATTTAAACTGGATTAGAGTCACTAATTACAAGATAAATAACTGAATTGAACCACGTGATTGTTGCACCCACGCTCACTCTTGGGGTAACCTCTCTGTTGCCTGTTGCCTGTTGCCTGTTGCCTGTTGCCTGTTGCCTGTTGCCTGTTGCCTGTTGCCTGTTGCCTGTTGCCTGTTGCCTTGTGTTATTTTGCAGAATAGCCAGTCCCTCGAATACGAGGATACCTTAGCCAGTTGCCTCGATTAAGATCATGGTCCCTAATGATGCTGCCTTCGATATGCATGATCTCGACCCTCGGAAGTTGCCTACGGAAAAGGCTGAGGTATCCTCTGGTTGCCTACGAATAAGGCTGTTCTGGTCTTTCCCTTTGACTACCTGCCTCCGTATGGTATGGGTCAGTCTTATGGCGAAGGATATTTCGATGACCCGTTTACCTCCAAACGAAAGGCTTCCTGCCCTCTTATGGCAAGGACTGACCCTTTCATTCTGAAAGGCTAAAAAGAGACCTATCATCTGAGTTTAAGGTAATTGCCCCTAATTGCCTTGCCATGCTCTATTTTCTATAAATTCTTCAAAAACTGGCTACGCTCATTTACGAGCTAAAGTCCATTTTTTTCCTCTTTCATCTACATTTTCTGAAAACGAGCAAGCAAAGCAATTAAGAGCCCATGGAAAACCATGGATGCAAAGGGTGCCTTACACCTTCCCTTTGCATAAATTACCCCCCGAACTTAGATTTCTTTAAAAGGTTTTTTTTCTGTTTCTTTTAGCCTTTCTGAATTTGTTTGGATAAAATAAAAGTCGGTGGCGACTCATGCTTAACCGCGACATTTCGATTATAAAAAGTCAGTTCACCGTATTACACATCGTTATTACAAAAACCAAATCAGGACCACCCCCCTAGCATTGGGGGGTTTAGCCTCTCATAATATTCAAGAAAGACGTAATAAAGAATGTAGACATTACTCAAAAATAATGGTGACTTTGATCTTCAATGGTGGAAACCCTTGAATCTCCCCGTCTCCAAAACTCCTGATGAAGCTATCTTCTCTCCTCTGTAGTTTTCTATCGTATGATGCAAAAAGTCCCTCAATAATTCTCTCAAACTCAACTAAATAGTCTAGGTACAAATCTCAGCCAAATGCAATGTCTAAAGTGCCCTCAAGGTGGAGATTTAATGAAAAAGCCCTAAAATTGGAAGTTTTCACGCTCTCAGCAGCACTGGCCGTGCTTGGACGAATGGGTGGCCGTGTTGCTCTTTATTTTTATTTTTGCTCCCAGCCATCCTGACACGGGCCGTGCGTGGAAGCACGGGCGGCCGTGTGTCGCCCCTGGATTTTGTATGGAGGAGAGTTGATCATCTGACACGGGCCATGCGTGGAAGCACGGGCGGCCATGTTTGACCCCAGAACCTTGAATTTTCATCTTTCTCTTGCTTCTCCTTCCTTCATGGTTGCTTCGACATTTAAGATGACTTGTTCAAAGCTGAAACTTGTACACAACTAACCAAACAACATCAAAAGCATCTAAACAACTTAAATTAAAACATAATGCAAAGTAAACATAAAAACAATAAAACATGAAATACTTAAACAAAAACAATAAAACATTGATCAAAGTGTTACCGAATCAACAAATTTAGACCGAATCCATGATAGAAATTAGGTAGAAATGGTGACCGATCAGTGGGTTAAATAAAATTTGAGCCTTATATCCATTGTTTCTTAAAACCATGAACCAGGCCAAGTTACAACATTCAAAAGTCCTAATTGAGACAAGGTTAACTACGAAAGCATATTAAGCAGGATTTTGTTATACTGACTCCTAAGGTTGTTAAAACTCTTCCTAAACCACTACGCTTCTTCAAGCATTCATTTTTAATCATCCAGTCCTAATTCATAACAGACTTCGATTTCAAAAATTGCATACGCATCGCATTGGAGTTACTTCTCAAAGGGTACAATGTCATCTACGAATATACACTTAGCATCAAGGAGATCTCGGTAATGGTTAATCAAAGGCGATCATTTCTAATAAAGACTCTTGAATGGGGGAATCACGTCCAGAGGGTTCTCCTAAATAGGGGAAAAATTTCAAGGATTACAGGGGCATGCAATCAAAGATCCTATCAACTAGAGGCATTCATCCTAAAGATCAATCAACTTGGGTCACATCTCGAAGCAATAACAATCAGGGGCATGTCAAACATGGGAGAAACCAAATGAATAGAACATTGTGGATAGCCCTCCATATCCTGGAGATCAATGGCATTCCCTTCAATCTAAACGTCAAAGCATATGACAAGGTTATTTCTCGGGGCACTTCCTGCATGGCTTGGAGATCAGAGGCATCTTTTTCCACGAAAATATTGGGGCAGTGGATATCAAATCCATAGTACGAACAATTCAAAGGGTTAAAGGTGTGGAGAACCTCGAAAGGCTAAAGGCGTGGAGAACCTCAAAAAGTTAAATGCGTGGAGAACCTCGAAAGGCTAAAGGCGTGGAGAACCTCAAAAGGATTAAAGGTGTGAAAAAACTCAAAAAGTCAAAGGTGTGAAGAACCTCTAAAGGTTAAAAGTATGGAGAACCTCAAAAGGTTAAGGGTGTGGAGAACCTCGAAAAGGCAAAGGTGTGGAGAATTCCAAAAGGCTGAAGGTGTGGAGAATTTCAAGAGGTTAAAGGTGTGAATTGCAAAAGGTTAAAGACGTGGAGAACTTCGAAAATTCAAAGGCGTGGAGTAATTCAAAGGGTCAAACTGGGGCAAGACGCACATCAAAAGGAAAAGGCGTTCTCACACTTTTTAACACCCGACAAATATTTCTCCTAACTACGATCATCAAGTTCAAAAGCAGGTATTGGGTCGCGCTAGCATCCAACAACCTTACAACATTAGCAAGCTGTATACGCTTTGGTTATCAACAATCTATTATTGGAGCATCATGCAAATATACATAAGTCATGCATTACATACATTGGTTGGTACATTACACCACACCTTTTTAGGTAGTCTTCTTTAAGACAAATCTTACGATCCTTTCTAGGAACCTTTTTGGTAGTCCTCTTTAAGACGAATTGTCATCCTTTCCAGGAACCTCTTCAGGTAGTCTTCTTTAAGACATTCCTTTTCTAAGAACCTTTCTAGGTAGTCTTTTCTAAGACATTCACCGTCATTTCCAGGAACCTTTTTAGGTAGTCTTTTTTAAGACATCTCTCAACCTTTTCAGGTAGTCTTCTTTAAGAAGAACTTTCATATCCATTCCAGAAACCTTTTGAGGTAGCCATATAGAAAACATTATTCCACTCGTTGCATCAATTAGCATATGCATAAGCATAAGCGTTATCCACATGCATAAACATTACCGAGCTGGGATAAGCATAGCCGTGGTATAGGGGTAAACATGGGTAAACAGGTTCAATGGGCTTAAGGAGATAAAATCTTGGGATTTGCATCAGCATTAGCATATATACATATGCATCAGCATAAGCATTCGAGCCAACATCATAAGACATCTACATTATACAAACAACAGGATCACATGCATACACATAGTTCATATGCATTTACAAAACAATCTTTTACACAGGTGATCTTGCTAGAACTATAGCAAGTAAATCTTTTATACAGGTACGCTTGTCAGAACCATGACAGGTAATTCCTTTGGTGCAGGTAAGTTTGCTAGAACTATGGCAAATGATCCCTTTGGTGCAGGTAAGTTTGCTAGAACTATAGCAAATGATTCCTTTGGTGCAGGTAAGTTTGCCAGAACTATAACAAATGATCCCTTTGGTGCAGGTAAGTTTGCTAGAACCATAGCAAATGATTCCTTTGGTGCAGGTAAGTTTGCTAGAACCATAGCAAATGATTCCTTTGGTGCAGGTAAGTTTGCTAGAACTATAGTAAATGATTCCTTTGGTGCAGGTAAGTTTGCTAGAACTATAGAAAATGATTCCTTTGGTGCAGGTAAGTTTGCTAGAACTATAGCAAATGATTCCTTTGGTGCAGGTAAGTTTGCTAGAACTATAGCAAATGATTCTTATTGGTGCAGGTAAGCTTGTCAGAACTATGGCAAGTGATCCCTATTGGTGCAGGTAAGCTTGTCAGAACTATGGCAAGTGATCCCTATTGGTGCAGGTAAACTTGTCCGAACCAGGGCAGGTGACTCCTATTGGTGCAGGTAAACTTGTCCGAACCAGGGCAAGTGACTCCTATTGGTGCAGGTAAACTTGTCCGAACCAGGGCGAGTGACTCCTATTGGTGCAGGTGAACTTGCTAGAACTATAGCAAGTGATCCTCTTGGGTTACACAAACTATGAAAACTTACTAGAACTATAGTAAGTGGGTTACACCAACTGCAAAGACTTACTAGAACTATAGTAAGTGGGTTACACCAACTGTGAAGACTTACTAGAACTATAGTAAGTGGGTTATACCAACTGCGAAGACTTACTAGAACTATAGTAAGTGGGTTACGCCAACTGCGAAGACTTACTAGAACTATAGTAAATGGGTTATACCAACTACGAAGACTTACTAGAACTATCATAAGTGGGTTATTCACAAACTACAAAAGCTTGCTAGCACTATAGAAAGTTGATTATCTTCTACACAACAAACTGCGAGCACTCGCTATTGCTAGCTACGTTTATTCATCACGTTAGTCCCTCGGCAGTGATCTCCTTCAAATTGTCGAGCTAATTAATATCATCTCCGACAGCAAATAGGGATTTATTTTCCCTGATCAGAGATAGTTATACGGAGTCACTAATGCGCTTCAACCACATAGTGGTGTCCATACATCTCTCGTCCTTCCCAGGAACTTTGGTGTAGGTAAGTTGGCGTGTGGCAAGTGAACTACTTTCTAAAGGGTTTTACAAATGGTTTTACAAAGGGTTTTACAAAAGGGTTTTATGATAAGGATCTACAAAGGGTTTTACAACAGGGTTATTCAAAGGGTTCCTCAATTAGGCTTATTCATCACGTTAGTCCCTCGGCAGTGATCTTCTTCAAAACTTCATCGGTAACAAACAAGGGTTTTATTTTTCTTTTTCAAAGTTACTAACATACTTCAACTAACATAGCTAACAGTCATGCATCATTCAATTACATACCTCATTCACACATAATGCATATATGTACATTGCTCTCATTTATTTTGAGAAGCTCACTGCATCATACATCACATGCATCATGACATTGCATAAACTTAAGGTTGCCTTTTCAGGCCATGCTACAATCAAAACACGTGATTCCTTCCAAAAAAAAGCATTTGCTTCACATTCTAAAAAAAAGAGAGGGGTATTTACCTTGGATGGCACCTTTAAGCCCATTGTTATACCCCAAAATTTGCCCGCATCTTTTTTCAAGAAAACTCCAATCTGAAAATTAAGAGTCTCATATAATCATGGATTTTTATTTCAACAAATATCCTGACATATGAAATACTTAGTTTTTAGAATTTTTCTTATACAGTAATTTGGCTTGCAGTTGAATTTATTCTTACGCAAACGCCAAATACTGTTTATTACTTCACACATGCTATTTATTTATTTACAGATAAATAGTACTGACACAATTGGTACAGAGTTAAATCTTTTTGCAGGCGCAGAATCAGGAAACTCAGACTGTACTGGTAACAAGTAGATTATTATTATTTTTTGTTTCCCACTAATTTTGGTACTATATTCCATTATTTTCAAAAATCTTTTCAAATCTCTTTTTCAAAAATCAAATCCTAACTTTATTCTCTACATTTCTCTTTTTCCCAACACTATCATACACTTTCTTTCAAATCTTATTTCCACTCAAATTTTCCTTTTGTACGGAATCACATCATTCCCCAACGTCTCTATCCTTCTTTCCATTCTATAAATACCTCTCATTTTCTTCCATAAAATCTCACATCAAATTCTAATTCATCTCTCAAATTTCCACCTCATAATCCATCCTTTCTTCTTCCCCGACAAAATGGCAAAGCGGTGGGAAACGTGTTTTCTTATGGTCATCACCATTGCTACGGTGATCATGTCTTTCTTCTGTCTACATAGCCCGGAACACTGTGGACCTGGGATGCTTATGCTCCCAATCATCTACATGTTACTATTTGTAGCATGGGTTATCAATCGTCATTCTTAAAATTTGCCGTATTTCTTATTTCTTAAATGTACCGTTTATTCGTCGTACTGTTCAATATAGTATGTAATATTTGTACTGTCAGTATTAAATGTTGTACTATTTGTCATAATATTGCTTAATTACTCAGATAATATTTTATGTGTTTTCTGCCAGTCAAATATTCATTTTTCTGTGCATTAAATGATTTTCAGGGTTATTATCGGTAATTTTGCCCGCATACAGTAAATATTAGTTATTTATTATGTCTGTGTTTTTAACAAGTCATGTAAATAACTTTCATTTTTCACATAAAACAAAAACAACAAAAAAGAAAATTAACTTTGACTGTTGATTTTTCACTCTAACTGCTACGTCAATATCTGAACAGTCAGTTGACAGCCAAACTGCTGGCAGTACAATTCTCAGTGTTTTGTACCATCAATCAAATCAATCTTTCACAATTCAAAATTCCAAGATTTTTGTTCTAGAAGTCTTCTGAATATCACGCGATTAGCAGAGACTCAACACTGCACAAAAATCAGGTACGCTTAACTGTCTCCTACATAAACAGTCCCTGACTAGGGTTTTCTTGTTTTTACAGGAGAAACAAGTTTTTGAGAGCTCAAATGGATTTCATACACATCCATATATCTCAAAGTACCATCATACAAATTTTCAAACTTCAATTCACTCGGACGCACCGTCAGCAGCTCAAACAGTCAACAGACGGCCCGTTTGACTAAAAAAGTCAACAGACAGTCAAAAATGAAATTTTTTGTCAAAGTCCATATTTTGTCAAAGGATTCATCATTTGATCATTGGATGATCATAATTCATCAAGGAAAGATCAAAAATCAACAAAACCCTAAGATTCAAAATTAGGGTTTTTGCCTGAAAAGTCAACTCAACTTTGACTGATCATAACTCTCTCATCCTTCATCCAAAAAATTCAAACCAAAGCTTATTTTGAAGGAAATTCAAATCTTTCAAATGCCATTGATCCCATGGTCATTGGATTCACCATTTGAAAAATATGATCAAAGACATTACAGGTCATTTTCAAAGTCAACAAAAAGACACTTTTTTCAAAAGGACACACAAGGAGCATCAAAAATCATTTTGACATGAGACCAAAGGCATTGGTTAGAGGACTCTTTGAGGTTTCCAAAAAGTGCAAGATCTCCTTCATATGACAAAAATTGAAGGATTTACACCTTGTTGAAGTTGGCTAAATTTTGGAAAATGCATAAAACCAACATTGCTCAAAAATGCATTTTTTCCAAATGGGGCCAAGTTTTCATGGTTCAAACATGTTTGCCATGTTATTATGGGCCTCCCACGACCAAGACAAGGCCCACACCATTTTTATTCATTTTTTGCTTGATTTTATCTTATTTTAAGATTAAATAAAAAGTAAAAATGGAAGGATAATGGATGGCTTAATTTCTAAGCATGACTCATCAAGGGAATCAATTAAACTCTGCCCCAAGCCAAAGTACAGCAGAAGGAGAGTTGAAAGTCAAGCCATGGTAGCTTGAATGCAAAGCCATAAGTGTTGAAAAAGTCAAGAATTCAACAAAAGCACTTAATGCTTTTAGCTTAGTTTTTAAGCACTACAATGTCTATATAAGAGCTATAGAGCTGCAGTAACAAAGGGACACGAATTAAGAACCATTCTATGCTTGTAAACACACTTGTATCAAGTTGAAATTTTGAAGGAAATTTAAAATTCGAATTTTAAATTCCAGCTTGTTTTAACATAAACTAAGTATTCAAACACGTTCCTTGAACTTCACTGAACTTGTCCAGATCAATTGCAAGCATTGAAACCTCAAGAACACACGCCTAGAACCCACGGTTTGTTCAAATCGAAACCCACCAAAATATAATCATACATGCATGTATAACAAGATGTAATTGCATATTTGTGTTTGGTTTGATGCTCTGGTCGTTTCTGGAGCTGGAATTAGGTTTTCATGGACGATTGAGACATGTGCCATTTTAGGGTTTTATGACCTCGAAACGGGGTTTTTCTTTTAAGGCAAAATCAAAAGAAAATAAGGCCATGGTTGTGTTCAGTGGATCATTTACAATCGATCCATGGTCTCATATGGTATTTATATTGCATATCTTGTGATTTTCAATTCGCAGGAGCTTTAGTGACGGAAAAAACCGTGGGTAAAGGCTTTACCTACGGTTGCAGAAATTTCAAATGAAGAAGATGAAGCGTGGCAAGCTCTGGTTGGTCAGAACGCGCGCGCCAGCTTTTTCAAATTCTTTGGATCCTGTGCTACGCTGTCCACGCTTTTGCCATGTGCCTCGTTTCAGTGACCACACGATCAATCCAGTCACTCATCAAACGCACCAGATCATGCAACCACACCATAGAACACACTTATCCACCACACCTGATCGTATCCTTTTAAATTTTATTTCTATTTTAATTTCTTTACAAAATTAATTAAAAATAGTTTTAAAAATCCAAAAAATATACAAAAAATATTTTTAGACTTCTAAAATAATATATTATTTTCTGAAATAAAAATATTTTATTTTTCTTCATAATTCCAATATTTTGCATAATTAATTAGTATATGTTTGTATATTTGCTTTTTAATTATTCTAACCAATCAAAAAATCATAAAAAAAATTGTTCTTTATGTTAAATATTGTTTATATATTATAAACTAATTTTGTACATATTTTGAATAATTTTATCTTTAAGTTTTAATTATTTGTATAATTATTTGTATAATTATGTTTTAATTAGCTTAAATCAATTTCAAATCAAATTTCAAAAATTCCAAAAAAATTAGTTTTGTTTTAAAATTAATTGACAAATATTTTGTACATATTTTAAACTTAATTTCTAGGTTTAAATCTATTTTCATCCTTTTTCTTCATTTTAATTTAATTAATCATGCATTAATTATAATTAAAATCAATCATAAAAAATCCAAAAAAAACATGCCTTTTATTTTTCTTGCAATTTAAATTCCTAGATAAATGTATAGGATGTAAAATTCATGTAAATAGGCTAGTTTACATTTCCTGCACAATCGATGTAATAGCGTAGATTTACTTTCCGCACTTTACATTTCCGCATTTTAATTTCCCGCATATATAAACTGCGTGTATGTCAAAGATAAAATTGAACCGTTAGATCACTAACTTCAAAGATAAAATATCTAAATCCAATCACAATCACACTTGCACCTTTTAAGGTAATCCCTTCTCATTCTTTTCAAAATCAAAGTCAAAATTCCATTGTTTTGAGTACAAAATCGAACCTTGCGTTTATATCCGGTGAAAGGATAGATTTTTAAAGGAAATAGGATAAAGACCTTACAACTCAAGGTAGACCTCCTAGTTTGCTTGCTCAAATCAAAACAAACAAAATTCTCATACACTGTTGTTTTTCAAAACAAAACTTTCAAAAAAGACAATACTTTGTATACATCCAAACACGGATTATTACAAAGTTAACGTTCTTTTCAAAACATCTTTCGAAAGATAAACAAGCATTTTGTATACATCCACACACGGATCATTACAAAATTCAATTTACAAAGGTATTTGAAACCACATATGAGCATTCTAAAGCAATTGAAAAGTGATCGAAAAACAAGTGAGCTAAGCAAACTTAAGAGCCCATGGATAACCATGGATACAAAGGGTGCTAACACCTTCCCTTTGTATAACCTACCCCCTTACCCAGAATTTCTTAAAGGTCTTTTTTCTGTTTCTTTTATAAACCTTTCCTTAATTGGATAAAATAAAAGGTCGGCGGCGACTCTGTGAATTTTCAAAAATGCGAAAGCATTAAGCGATAAAAAAGAGTCAGTTCACGTATCTCTACAGAACAGAGGTATGGCCCGGGATTAAAAAACGGAGGTCCACACCCATCTCCCACGGAACTTCTTCCCAACAAATGCAAATTTCAGGGCATTTCAGTGTTCAATCATCTTCTACCTTTAGATCACAATAGGCAGATGTGCCTATCTGACTCTTCAGGTTTAAGAAGATTGAACAAAGGCAGCTGTCATACCCCAAAATTTGCCCTCTTATATTCAATCAAAAGTTCCTAAATGTCGCGTGAAAATCGGGATGAGACACCGGATGCCTTCTCTGGGCTCGATAATCAAGAAAATGATTTTTTGTTTTTGTCACAACCAAACTTTTTATTGTTTCCAAAATAGGAAAAGGGAAAAAGTTGCATAAACCTTAAAAGATATGCAAAGAAAATAATACAAAATTAAAAGCAATGCAAAAAGGGGGAGAGATTCCGAGTAAGAGGGTTGGTTATACGAAGGGAAGGTATTAACACCCAACGTATCTATAGTACTCTATAGGTTTCTTTGTTATGTTTGTCTGTTTATTTCTTTCTATGCTATTAGGGAGGTTTTCTGTTGTTAGATAGGTGGGACCTAAGGTGTTTGTTTGATTATGCTCGCAAAGATCATCGCAATCTTCTGCATACATATCCCTTAGAGGGAATCAGAGCATCTGTAGCTCGAGGTATACGGGTGCTAAGGTTTGAGTGGTTTGAGGGAGATAGAAGTTTTGCTCGCCAAGCATACGACCTTGTGCCTACGTATTCTCAAAGGGATGTTGGGAAAGTCAGAGCAATCGTAGTTCCCACTTATGCTAGTGGAAGCAAAGGATAAGAGACAAATGTCATCTAAATGCTCGATGTATCTAATCTATTTCATCACATACATCTGTTTGATTTTTGTTTGAATCTTTTCATTATAAGACCTGGGTTGTGCCACTTATGGTGCTTAGAATGATAAAGATGTTTTTGTTTAGCCAGCCTTGTGGCAAAAACAAGTTTGATTAGCCAGCCTTGTGGCAAAAACTTTTGATAAGTCTGCCTTGTGGCAAAAAGTTTTGATAAGCCAGCCTTGTGGCAAAAAGTTTTGATAAGCCAGCCTTGTGACAAAAAGTTTTGATAAGCCAGCCTTGTGGCAAAAGGTTTGATTGATTAGCCAGCCTTGTGGCAAAAAAAAAAGAAGTTTAATTGATTAATTGTGATGATATAGAAGAGATACTCCTATCATAGAGATGATATGTGTCTAATCTCCTAGGGTATTTGATTTGGATTATGGGGATGCTTATAAGAAGCCCGTGGGTCCTTGTACGAAGCCCAAGAGGAGGCTATCCGAGGGTCCTTGCATTGTAAGCCCAAGAGGAGGCTATGGGAGGGACAATCGAGGGTCCTTGCATTGTAAGCCCAAGAGGAGGCTATGGGAGGGACAAGTCGTTTGTATGAAGCCCAAGAGGAGGCATGGTATAGTTGGTTTGAGCTCTTAAAGCGATTTCACCGGGAAACCATACTCTATGTCCTAACCTAAACTAAGGGAGATTCTTTGCACGAAGCCCAATAGGAGGCTATGGGGAACCTAGTGTTGTACTAAGTTGAACAAGTATATATAACATGAACATGTATATGAACAAATATGAACAAACATGAACAGGTATGAACAAACATGAACAAGTATATGAACAAGTACATATATGACAAAGTGTGTGTGTACATTGGAGTTTATGAAGGAAATATACCTGTAAGGATGAACGGCTTGTTAAACAAGGTTATGTACACGGGAATTGGGACTTATACTCGGGGAGAGGCCCAATGAGTTTATTCAAAGCTATGTAAACAAATATTTACAAAGGGGGATTGGGACTTATACCTTGAGGGAGGCCCATGAGGATTTTGAAGAAAACCCTAATTTTTTATCTGTTATTCGAGGGTTTAAATCAAATTGATCGCGGTATAAAAAGATAGGTGTATATACAATGAAAAACCTAATTTTTTTTACAAAAGGAATGGGACTTATACCATAAGGGATGCCCATGTTTTATTTTATAAAACATGGTTGATTGATTAAAAAAACGCGAGGTTTATTGTTTGAAAAACTTTGGTCGTTTGTTTTAATCAAGAATTGAAAACAGTTTGAAAGTTTTTGTTTTGAAAAAAAACTGTATAAAGAAAAAGGGATGGGACTTACACTCTCTAATATTCGAGAGGCCCATGTTGTTTTAAAAAAACATGGTTGATCTGATTAATCAAGAAAAGAATTAATCAAAAGTTTGAAAAGAAAACCAAAGAAAATAGTTTTAAAACTTATTTTTTGATTAACTATTTTTATACAAAAATTATGTACAAAAAGGGTTTTTGGACTTACACCCTTTAATACTCAAGAGGCCCAGTGTGTTTTTAGAAATGAGTTGAATGATTTGAAAGTGAATTGATTATTATTGTGAAAACAGTTGATTGAGTTTTAGGCTTACCTCGAAGAATGAGAAGTCGGATTTCTGAGTTTGAGGTGTTACCTTGATCCTCAAGTGGTATGCTTGGAGTAAATTAGGATCTCAACAGATATTAAGCATCCATACCAGCAGAATAGAACGTCGGATAAGCTCACAGCTTACAGCATTCCCTGATCATCCAGTAATTGTTTATGGACTTCTACAGCAAATGGAAGACCAAACAAACAGACAAAACAGAGAACAACAGAGAAATAATCTTGAAGTCTCGGATGAAGTTAGAAAATTCAAGTGATGTGCAACAGTAATCAAATAGAAACTTAAATGATTAACTATACAAAAATTATATGAAAATATCAAATTCAAAAGAAGTTAATCTAATAAAGATATTTTTTTGTGATTTTTCATGAAAGAAGAAAATAATTAAAAACATAAACTTAAATATGCATCTAATTTTTTTTTTTTGGTATTTTAAATAAGGATTAGAAAATCAAACTAAATCCTATATTAAAATAAAAATACTAAGTCTTTTTTATGCAAACAATCTTTTAAAGAAAATTAAAAGAAATAGTTAGTAAAAAAAACTAAGTAATTGGGCCAGAGGGGGTGTGAAACCCAGATTGGAGTGTGCATGGCCCAAATTGACTAAAAGCTAAATACAAAATAAATTTTTTAAAAAAAATGGGTCGGACCGGGTCGGGTCAGTGTGACCCGGATCCACCTCTTAACATAAGCTGTTGGGTTTTGATTGGAACCCTAAGGCTATGTTTGGGAGTTTGGAGGGGAAGGGAGGGGAGGATTTTGAAAAATAGGAAGAATTTGGTGAAAAGGATAAAAAGATTTTGGGTAGGAGGGTTTTGGAGGGTTTGAGTTTATTCATAACACCAAAAACCCCATAAAATTGGGGAACTCAAAAATCGTATTGAAGGAGGATTTTGGAGGGTTTTGAAGGGCTTCTATAAATTTTCCAAATATCTTTTAGGTTGTTATAGTACTCTGAAAATTAAAAATTTAGTAATGATAATGACTCTTTTATCATTCTAAACAAAATCATTTTTTCAAAAAATGTCAAATATTTTCCTATATTTTTTTTAAATTTTATTTTTGGAAGCCTTCCCCTCCCCTCCCCTCCAAACTCCCAAACATAGCCTAAACCAACACAAGAGGCAGCGCCCCTTTCTCACCATCATGTTTTTTCACGAGTTTTTTTTCTGTTTGTGAACAACAAAAACAGCAAACCATTCCTCTATTGGTTTCTCAATCAAACTCACGATCCTCTCTCAGTAACGCTCTCTGCTCTCACGGTCTCTCGTCCTCTCTCGGTTGAACAACAAAAACTGAAGCCCTCTCTCAACCATGTCTCACGGCGGCCATGGGAGGAGCTTTAGAAGCTCACCAGCAAGAACAACTTAAATTGTGAGCCGATTTCAGAAGTGTAAAACCAGGTATTGCTTTCTAAGTTTCGTTTTCTTCTTGTCATGGCATAACAACAATCTTATAATCTCTATTTTCGATTTTTTCAGAGGATAAACAAGAATATATTTGCAGCAAGGGTTATCAATGATATTGAGAGTGAAGGTAGAAACAACTTATATGCAGCGAGGAGATTTTCGCCGGATTTTGTGTTGAGGTATGACTTTGATCCTTCTTGCTTCTGGAAACCGATTTTGTTGCCGTTGGTGTTGTTCTGAATTTTTGGATTAATTCTTGCTGAAGCTTTAATTTCGAGTCAGCGTTTCTGTTATGCTTTGAATCCGCAAATTTTTTGTTGCTCTGCTGAATTTGCAAATTTGAGCTGCTTTTGAATTGTTGTAAATTGTTTCGTATAACTCGATTTCTTTCACGAACAGAGGTAGAGACCCAAGTGTGCTTTACTCAATTTCGTTCTTCATGACACAATTCTCTTTTATGATACAATAACATATGCTTTCTCTATTTTTCTGGAAATTTCGTCTTAACAGGGAAATATGTTAATGGCAACAACAATATTGAGAGTAAGAGTGAAATTAGCTTACCTACGGCGAGGAGGTTTTTGCCGGATTATTGTTGAAGGTACGCCTTGAATTCTTTATTGTTACTAACAACCTTGAATTGTTACTAACAATTTCCCTAACAACTTTGCTTGTTGTTGTAGGCTTTTGATGAAGGTGATGCCATAACACCTCTCTTTGAACTTTGCTTCAAGACTTGAAGATGGACTTCAAGTTGGAACTCTTCACACCAAGGTATGAAGAATTTCTTCTTCACTCTCTTTCAAGAAACTTTGTAGCTAGAAACTCTTATTTTTTTCAAGTGGTTTTCTTTGGTTTGAAGAATTTCTCCTTCTTACCAAGAAACTTGAAAACTATTAGAGAAGAGGGAGAAGTGAGAAAGCAAGTAGTATAGTTGCTTTAGTGTGATTAATCCCAAGGAGATCACTTTCTATTTATAGGCAAAATGAGGGATATTTTTGGCATTAATAAACTTGATTGCCAAGTTATAATCATTGCAAGAATAAGAATAAGAATAAGAATATTCCTTATGACATATGCCAAAATATTCCTTATGACATAAGCCACAAAAAAAATCTCTCTTTGATCCCTTTTTGTCTTGATTTGGGATTTTGAATTATTTTGTTGAACTTTTTGCTAATCTCACCCTTTTTGTTTCTTTTTCATGTGACATGAGCATTCTTGAGGAAAGCATGAAGAAAATTGAATTTGAAGAATGAAGACTTTGAAGATTGAAGAATTCAAGAAAGTCTTTGAAGCTTTTTTCTTTTTCTTGTAATTCCAATTCATTCCAACTTTAAATTGTATGAACTTTGTATTTTTGAAAATGAATGGAATTTTGAAATGATGTAATTCTTGAACTTTAGATAAAGTTCCTTTGTAATTCATTTGTTCCATGTAAATGCTTGAATTTCTTGTTAGAACTTGAATGAAGTTTGAATATTCTTGAATGATCTTGAATGGAATTTGAATTCCTTTGAAATGTTGAAAATTTGAATGATCCCTTTTGAAAGGAAATGGTGGAATATCCTTAAAGTAGTGAAGTTTTGAATTTCATGTTTTGAAATATATTCTTACACCATGAATTTGAAATGATCTTGAATTAAAATCCTTGATCCCATGATCTTGAATCATTTTTGAAATAATTTTCCAACAATGGACTAAACATGATATTTTCTTTGCAACAATAAGCAATGGCGCATTTAAAATGAAAACCTCCATGAACACGAAATTATCTTGCAAAGAATAAGTGAATGAATGAACAATCCTAATTTGGTTTATTCAAAGCTGTTGAGCTTGTTGAAATAAATCTTTGAGGACCAAATGTTGATTGTTGATGAAGATGGTTCATTTTAGATGAAGGGAGAACAAAACCCTAATTGGTTGTTACTTGTACTATTGAGTGATTTCTTGATTAAAACCTGCTGAGTCACAAGTAGCAAACACAAGCTATGCAATTTGTTAGAGATGCAAATGATGCACATGATATGATATGAGGTGGTATCTTAGGTCAAAAATTGGGGTATGACACTTAATTGCCCAAGAGCACTCAGGGTTCTATCAGACAAAGCTCCTCCTAATCCAGGATCTCCAAGACTAGGGTTTACATTTTATCAAAGGAGTTTGAATCTATAAGGCCTCAAGCGGACCTCAAGGTATCTCATATGTCCCAGAGCATCTCTAGGCAAATTTTCAAGCTTTGGATCACAAGATTGTTCAGTCAATGGTTCAGATGATCAATAATCAACTATGTTGACCTAAAAGTCAGCTATAGTCAAAATACAGTCAAACTTCAAGACTTTTGGTCAACATCAAGTATTTGAGGTTATATCCATCATTTGATCAAAAGTTTATCATGATTCATTAATAAAAACTCAGAAATGAACAAAGTCAAAAGTTCAAATTAGGGTTTTTAACTAGAAGTTAACTCAACTTTGACTGGCCATAACTTTCAAATGGAGTATCAAAAATTTCCCAACCAAATCCTATTTTGAAGGAAATTGGATTCTCTACAACTTTATCTCTCACATGCCAAGGCTAGAAATGCTTTATTCAAGAGATATGGTCCAATACATTACAGGTCCTCCAAAAAGGTCAATAAAAGGTCATCTTTTTCAAAAGCCCACAACATGAGCATGGAAACTTCAATGGAGATGAAACCAAAATGAGTGTTTAGAGGACTCTTTGAGCTTTCTAAAAAGTCCAAGAACATCCCAAAATGATAAAAAATTGAGCAAGATACAAGTTGCAGAATTTGAACATTTTTGAAGAGGTGCATGAAGAGAAATGCTTGTCAAAAGCAATTTTCTTCCGAATGGGCCCAAGTTCTTTTAATCTAAACTTATTCCTAATCCCATCCATGGTATCTAAACTCATTTGCACGCCCCTCTCTCTTTTATTTAATTTATTTTTGAATTAATTAATTAGAATTCAATTTTAATTAAATAAGATACAAATATGAAAGGCAAGGCATATTGGGCTTGATTGTTATTTGTCTTGAGGTCCATGAAACATCATGAAATCTAGCAAGAAACGTACAAGGCATGATTATATGAATATTGGCCAAGTTTAGAAAGATCATATTTGATTTTCAATCAAATATTTCCCCATGAATGCCAAATATTTTATCATTACTTCTGACCTAATCTCACTCCATATATAAGGATAATATTTTCTGCATCAAAGGGGGGATGAAAATCTGAAAAAGGAGGCTAGGGTTCAAGGTTCAAAAATGTCAAAGAATAGGTAAATTTTCGTGAGCTTCCATTAAGCAATTTCAAAGCTTCCTAAGCATTCCATTCCCAAGGTGATAAAGAGTAAGCCTATATAAATGGTTGAGTCATAAAACGTCCAAAACGCCATAGTATATCGTTCATATTTTCATACACTTCTTGAAATTTTGTTTAACGCATATGGTTATGTTTAAATATGATTTGACGATTGTTTTGAGTTTCTGAGTTGTTTTAGGGAAGATTAGAACCCTTCCTTTGGAGCTTTGACGTATAGAACACGAGTTGCCATGGTTAGGGCACGAAGAGGATGATCTTCGAATCTCTGTACACAGGATGTTTCAGACCCTAAGAATGCCACCAATCAACTCGTGATACTTGGATTAATTGATCTGGGTTGTTTCTATTGTTGTTTGATTCACTTTTTGCAGGTTCCAAGTGGTGGTAATGGTTAGTTTCAGGATCGTGTGAAATCCGCAGGAAAGCCCGTGGCAAAATTCGCAATAAATTCCGCAGGTGAATTGAGGAAGATGATGAACAGTAGGTTTGGACTCTTTGACTGTTGCATGGCCCATTGTCATTCGCTAGTCAAAAATATTCACTCTCTCTCCCTGCAATTGGCCCGTCAACGCACTGATGGGGTCCATCGTGACTTTTGGTTTGAATTCCATTATTACATTTAATTTCATACTTATAGTTTTGTGTTGGATTCATTGACAAATTAAAAATCTGGCTGAGTTGGCTAATGAGGGGAGGCGCGTATACAAAGGGGCTGGGTTCGAACCCTTGCTGTAACAATTTAATTTTTACAAAGGGTTCTTTACAAGATCCAACGCAACACACCCAGGGAAGGCCACCATACACCCTCGTTATCAGCCATAGGATCTTCACTAATCCAGATCTAACGTGCACAAAGCTGGAGGCTCACCATGGACATCCAGAAACGCACAACACAGGATCATGCCCTGGTTTTTCTATATATTTTTATTATTTAATTATTTGGATTAGGTTTAATTAATTATATTTAGATTTAGTTAATTTACTTAGGATTAGAATATAACTTAGGATTAGGGCTACAATTAGGGTTTAGAATTATTTCCCCGATTCTTTCAAATATTAGATTTAATTTATTTTAATCAACTTTAATTATAAAGATCACAAAGACCCTAGAGAGGTTTATCAAGTATTAAGGTTTGCCCAATCCCACTGGCCATTTGGCCAAAATATTAGGATTTTATTTATTATTCGTTTCGATTGAATTAATCGGTCGCGATGGTTAATAATCAATAATTTAATTAATTAAATTCAAATAGGGTTTATTTTGCTAAAAGGTTTTAACCATCTTATTGGTTATGATGATTAGCATTTTTTCTCTTTATCAATTTGTTATTATTTGTAATCAAAACTATTGATTATGAGGAGTAACGATAAATTAAATAACTAATTTTTAAAATACACTTATTTGCTATTAGTGATAATCAAATCTATCGATTAGAATTGTTAGCAATCCTTCATTAAATCTGTTAATTACGGTGATCAGACCTATTGATCATTGCGATTAATAGAACAAATTAAAATCAGGGTTGTACGCCAGATCTTAAAACACTTTTCATCTTCAAACCACAAATTTCAAAACTACGAAGGGTAATTCAAAATGCCTTTTCAAAACTGCGAAACGGTAATTCAAAATACTGTCAATACATTCATACTAATTCTAAGGCGTACAACCCTGCCCCGAACTACGTTGACTCTGATTCTACCTAAGGAGATACGTAGGAACTTGGCAACAAGGCGAGTCCCCTTCCCCAAAATCTCACTCTTCACCCTATTCATTTCCTTAGCTATAAACCTTAACATTTAGCCATAAACCTTTGCCTTAAACTCAAAACCTTAGGAAAGGGTTAAGGGTGCTTGACACCTTCCCTTGACCCGAATATAATAACTTACCCCGAATCTCTTAACTGCGTAGGGTTTCCTATTCGCCCTGGTAGAATAAGTGGCGACTCTAAAATCTAAATTTTTAGGGCAGGTTGCCACAACATGAAGCATAGGTTGACGCATGGATATGATTTTGGCAAGCTGCTGGAGCCATGGGTTTGCTCAGGTCGAGCCTCTCAATTTCTCAAGTTGACCTGTCGCTACAAAATTCAGAAATTCTGCTGTTTCTTTTGCTGTTGCTGCTCTTGGAATAAAACCAATTCATTGTAGATATGTGAGAATAACAAGAAAAGTGAAAATTGAGACAAAAGCTCTCATCATCTTAAACCTTTCACTCATCGATTGATAATCACACATAACAATCCTTATCAATCATGGTGAGGAACGTGAGTTGATAACGTTCGAAGGTAGATTCGGTTCTTGTTTGAGTTGAGAGTTCGTGGGTTTTTCTTGAATAAAACCTTAGGGTTTTGTCCTCCAAGATCAAGTGTGATTTGGGGGTTTTTTACGATTGCTTCGCTTCACAATTATCCAACTGTGCTTAAGGGTTTGAGGGATCCGTGATTCGCTCAACAAGCTAGCAGCAACTAGAGAATAAGGAAGGAAGGATCGGGTTCTAGATTCATCAAGATCGTCGACAATCACTTGGTTCTACTTGAATCAAGGGGAGAGAAGTGTTTAAGTTTAATTTTACTGCATAAACTTTGCCATAATACTCTAATCCTAGGGACACTATAAACCTTAAAGAAGGGTTAAGGATGCCTAACACCTTCCCTTGACCCTAATTTCTCGACTTACCTAGAAACTCTTATTTAGGTTTTTATCCCATGTTTACCTTTATCTTAGGATAGAATAAAAACATAGGTGGCGACTCTGTATATTTTATGTTAATAACTTAGAATAAAAAAAGTCGGTCGTAACAGCTGGCGACTCTGTTGGGGACCCTTAGGGCAGAGAAGCATTTAAGGTTTGGGGCATGTCTCTTTGGTTTAGGTTTTGGATTTATGGTTTATATTTATTTGGTAATTTCTTTTTTTTTATATATTTTGTTTTTTTTTTTTAATAATGTCAAATATTATTATTAAAATATTTATTTGCTTTGTTATTGCTGGGATAAAATATATATAAAATGTTGTTAAACCTTAAGTGTGGAAATTGTCATTAAGCCAAAGGAGACTTGAATCGCCTATGAACTTTAATGACAATTCCACTTAGAGTGGGTTGAATCCTAAAGAATATCTTAGACGAAGCTAGACTTTGTCGAGGGTAGGACTTAGAATTTAACTGATCTCTCTGGGAACCTACCCCTAAAAATTCGAACCTCATGGACAAAAAGCCCTTTCAAAAGAAATCCGCCGAAACAAAAAGTTTGAGAGGATATGAAAGAGCACCATGAGACCTTTAGAATTCAAACCACCTTGTGGGAGGGTAGTAACCTATACCTTGTTCTGAACCTATGAACCTAGGATATTTTTTGTCTTACACTTATTTGCATTTTTCATAACATAATTCATTCATTATTGCATTTTTTTTTATGTCTTATCCATAGGAAATAAAAAAACAATAATAATTTCTTTGGCAAGTATATGAAAAGATGAGTTCAGAGAAGAAGCAAATACTTCGCATTACCGTTTCACTGCCTGATGTCAAGAAGCTAAGAATTATCGAGGAAAAATTTCCTTCAATGGCTTTGGAAAAGTTTGCTGACAGTTATGGAGATATCTTGGATTTACTAAGGGTTAAGGTTCAAGAAGAATCTATCACCGCTTTGGTACAATTTATGACATTCCACTTAGGTGTTTTACTTTTCAGGATTTTCAGTTGGCTCCCACTTTGGAAGAGTTGATAGGATTCTGGGATTCTCTATGATAAAAAAGGAAACTTACACTGGAATTGGGCAAAAAGTCAAAGTTATTGATCTGGCTAGAGCTATAGGGATACCCATCACCGATCTGATTCTTCATTATAAAGCTGAGGGTGAGGTTCAAGGTATCAAAATATCTTTATTAGAAGCCATGTCCTATGCTCAGAAAAAGCAATGGGAGATAACTGGAAGTATTTTGGCCCTTTTGATGTTTGGAGTGGTCTTGCTCCCTAAAAATGTTGACTATGTGAACCCTGCTACTATTCATGTATTCTATTTTGTGAAGGTTTTTGGAAAGGATCCAACCCCTACAATATTGGCTAACATTTATTACACTTTGCATACTCGTTGTGAGAAGAAGAAAGGAGTATTATTTTGCTGTGTTCAGGTACTATTCACTTGGTTGATGTCTCACTTATATAAGGCACGCTACCTAGTTAAGGATTTAACTAGACATGAGTGGGCACAAAAATTGAAGGCTCTAAATGCTGATTCTATTGTGTGGTATTTGTCATACCCCAAAATTTGCCCACACTTTTCAAAAATTCGAAACTATTTCAAAAATTGGGTTTTATAAAAATTTAGGGTTCATTTACATTGATATCCTATTTTTATAAATATTCGATTTAAAATCTATTTTAAAAATATAATAGTTTATACTTAAATTGTTATATTTTAATAAATAGAAAAAATGTTTGCATATGCTTCATACACTTTCAATTGGATTTTTATTTCAAATAAATAACATAGCCTAATTGGTAAGGAGAAAAGGCTTGTAAACAAAAGGTCACAGGTGCATTTTCATGTTTCTTAACAATTTTTTTTATCTTTTTTTGCACCTGAACGCACCTGGACACAAGTATGTCCAGGTTCTTAATCTTGGTCATCAAGGAAGGTCCATGGGCCTTTGGGTTGGATCATTTCCTTTTTAGGATCGGTCTTGACCTAATTCCACTCTATAAATAGAGCCCTCCACATTCACAGTTTTCATCAACAATCTCCTAACAATCACCAATAATTTTCACAAACCTTTTCTAACATTTTTTTTCAATCTTTTTCAAAAGTTTTTAATATCTTTTGATTTCGGCCGATGATTTTCATATGAGGCCCCCCTTTGTTCGCTGTTAAACCAAATGATGAATGTCTAATGGTTCCGTTTTTAATTCTACGATTTTATTAACACTTCCACCCACTACTAATTTTTTCATTGTCAGAACAAATTTTCAATCAATCGAGATTTTTTATGCTGGCTTCTTCATCCAATTATTTGCATCTTATTGTCACTAATATTATACTGGTTTCCTTTCTTTGTCATCAGGTCTTATGTTTATTCTCTGTAATTAATATACAGCCATCAACAATAATCCAACATAACTTTCGCAAACTTTTCATTAAATTAATCTAACAATGTTTGCCACATAAACTTCAAAGGATATTACCATTAACATATAATAATTTTACTGTAGTTTATGTTTTCTTTTACAGCTCAAATCAAAAGGAAGTTGGAACCGAAGGAAAAACAGATCCGATCTCGCTTGGTATCGCACATAGCAGCACCGCGACGAAATCACACGACCCTGCCGTGACAACACCAACGACCACCACTTCAGCCACCGCAGAAAAAGGCGGATCCGACGAAGAATGCCGGGAACCACCTGAACCCGCGATGCTGCACCTCCGCCCTTCACCGGAGACGAACCCACGTTGTCGGTACTAGTTTCCTCGATTTCAATCAATTGCTTTTCTTGAGTTTGTTTGTTTTCATGTTTAATCCATGGTGGACTTAATTGGCTATTTAGATAAGGGTGTTTTATTGTTTTTCAAATTCCATTGCCACTGTAACCAAAGGTTCATAAGAAAAATAAGAAAGCGGTTCGGTCCATGAAAGAGGATGAATGTTTTTTAAATGAAAACTTGTTTTGCTCTGCTTTTTTTCGTTTTACAGTGTTAGAATAAGTTTGTAATTAAATTATTATCATAGTTTTAGGATTACTATAAAACAAAAAATGAAAGATCAGGACTAGGGAGAGACGTGTTCCCCATGTTTTCATATTTTTTTATTTTTATTTTTATTCTATTATTTTGTTTTTTTAATGAAGTGTAGAATCTTTTTTTTTTAGGAAAATTACTGGTGCTTTAGTTTATGTCTACAATTTTGCTAATTAGCATCCCATGTTATTTATTTCACTAATGTATTTTGGTTTTATTATGTCATTATAGTCTTTACTTGAACAATTCAAATAAAATACAAATAATGGATTTTAGGATTAGATTTTATTTTTACATCAAAAATACAAAAAAAAACTATAGTTTGTCTTTATATGTTGTTTAAATTTTGATTCGTTAGAATTTAATGTTGTCTTTAGAATTTTGATTCTTTAGTTAATTTTCTTGATCAATTTTGTTAATATTGTCTGCATTTTCTCGTCTATCATTTTATGCATTGTTACTAATATTTTGTGTTTATGCGAGGTACCACACTTGAGACTCTTGATTATTATGGACTCGCTAAATTCCCTCTTACTTTTTTACATCTACCACTTATTCGCATTTTTATAAATAATGTAACTGCTCATGGTTTGTAATAGTAATTAGGACTTTACTTTCCGCGCATCCCCCATTTTTGGATTATGTACTCCCCCTCCCCGAAGCTCTGTAATAGTTAGGATCTTTAATTTCTGCATTTACTTTCCTGCACTATATATATGCGTGTGTTAGTAATTTAGGGAGTGAAAAAGACTTCAAATTTCAATCGTTAGCTCACTAACTAAGATTAAATATTCGAATCCAACACACATGCTTGGTGCACACACTCACCTCTAGGGTACGCCCCTCTTGGTTGCCTTCGAATATAAGGTCGCGTCCCTCGAATATGGAGGTACCTACTAGCAAAAGTCCCAACGGTTAAGAAGTCATCGTAAAGATCATAAGTCCCTCGATGACCCTCAAAGTTGCCTACGAAAATATATGATCTAGTCCCTCGAATGGTTGCCTACGAAACGATGATTGTCCCTTCGAATATTGCTAAAGGTACCTCTACTTGTTGCTTTCAACGACCTCGATGACCCTTCGATTGTCCCGAACGTCCAAACAATAGGACTACCTACCCTAAATGGTAAGGATAGCCCTATCCCTTTCTTAGAAGAATAAAAAGCATAGAAAAAGACCAATTTAGGGTAGTGCTCTTAATATGCCTAGCTCTATTAAAAAACTTTTTTTCAATACTTTTTCAAAGATTAAGGCTACGCATTTACGCTAAAGTCCTTAAGTCCCTTTTCAATTTAAATCAAACAAAACAAACATGAGCTAAGTAAATTAAGAGCCCGTAGACAACTACGGATGAAAAGGGTGCTTGCACCTTCCCTTTTCATAACTTACCCCCCGAGCCCGTTTTCTTTTTAAAAGGTCTTTTTCTGTACTTTTTACCTTTCCTAAAATTGGACAAAATAAAAGTCGGTGGCGACTCATGCTTACCGCAACATTGTTGCTTATAAAAATAAAAGTCAGTTCACCGAGTTACAGTATTCAAGAAAGCTCAATTATGAAAATATTGTCTATAGGTGTGGGGAGTATCATAATGTTCCTCTAATTGAGACAAATGGTTGTATTGATTATAACCATATGCTAGCTCTACGACAATTGGGGCACCCCATGAATGATAAGCCCTCTGACGAACAAATCATAGAATTAATTTTGCATGATATGGGGAAAGGAGAGCCAAGAGAGTTGAAAAAGGTAATCCATGCTTGGAATCATGTGCTAAGAAAGGACTTTGGGCCAAAGAATATCAATGCAAGAGAGCCTTATGTTAGGTGGGTTCTAGAAAGAGTTGAGAAAAATCCTCTCCCGTTTGTGGTAGATCCTACTTACAAGCCTGATATTCCTGATCAAGGTCTCCAATTCGTAAAAGAGATAGAGGGACTTAAGGTGGCTCTAGAGGCCTCCCAAAGAGAGAATGAGAGGTTAGAGCTTCAAGTACACCAACTAACTAATGAAAGGAGTCAACTACGCCTCGACCTCAAAGATAAGAACAAAGAGCTACGAATCACTAAGGAAGAAGGGGAACAAGAGAGAAACAAGAGACAACATACGATGGGTGGCATGCTAAGCGCCAATTTCAATTTGGTTTCAAAGAATGAAGACTTGGAAGAAGACAATAAGGAAATTGCAAGGTTGAGGGGGTGTTATGTTCAGGTTGTTAAGGATAAGAGGGAATCTGAGGAGTTCTTAGAATCTGTGGCCCTAGAACTTGAGGACAAAACTCGAGAACAAGAGGGTGAGATAAGGAGTCTTACTTATGACCTTCTAGAAAGTCGCAATTTAGAACAAGAGGAACGTCAAAGAAGATTAGACACTGAAAAGCTACTCTTAAGTCGTACCACTAAATGCGAAAGGGCTCACCAAGCAATAAGTTCCCTTAGGGAAACTTTCATGCGCCAAAGGGATCTCTTCGAGGATGTATGGGTTGAAAGGGAGCATTGGAAAAAGCAATACACAATCATCTCCACTGCACATGAACATGTGAGCATGGTTCCTGAACTCCTTAAGGACTATTTAAAGTATCAAGAAAAGTATGACCAATTGGTGTTCCTATGCAACAACCTTATCCAAGACATTCCCAAGAGCTTAGAGTATGCTGAGTCTTCACCCATCCTTCTTCCTGAGGCCGTGGAGAGCTTCTTCAAGCTTTGTAGGAAGATGGTAGACAACTTTAGGGCGGATATCCATAAGCGTCGCTAGGATCTTTCTAGTTTTAATTCAGATTTTGTTGTTTTGATTTTGTTATTTGGTTATTTCAAGTTTCTTTCCATTCCGACTATGAACAATTGCAATTGTATTTCCCTTTGAGTGTTTCCTTTTATTAATAAAGAGTGTTTGTTTCCGTAATGCTTGTCTTTTATGATACTTGCCAATTATTATGTGCAAACATTTGTTAAAATAATAAATTTTCCGTGGATAAGACATAAATACAAACATGACATACATTCATCACATACATACAATAAGCATATCATTAAAAATCCTTTTTGCAAAATTTATCCAGTAATACCATTAGGAATAATAAGCTGACATCCCGACCACCTTACCAAACGAGATCGCAACGAAGAAAGACAACGGAACAACTTGAACAGAATCAAGCTTCTCTCCGTGAGGAAGTAAACTAAATAAAGGGTAACGTAGAAGAAATCAAAGAAGGGATGACTCAAATGCTAAGCTTCATGAAAGACCTCATGGAGAAGCAAGAGAAAGCTAAGGAGACTTCAAATAGAGAAACCTATGAGCAAGATGATGACTTGCTAGATTATGGCAACCCACTGTTAGGTTATATCCCAGGATTTGGTCCCTCTAAGAATGGACATTCCCAGCTAGGAACATATGCGCGTTCTTATAAGAAAGTCATCCAATCCCATGAGGAAGTAGAGAATTCTCATGAAGGCTTCGTCCCCCCTCCAAAGAAGGAAGGGACATCACGTACAATACGCATTCCTGCTAACAATCCTCCTAAGGAGGATGACTATCTGGATCTACAATACGGATACCAAGAGGAAGACAATACAATCCGAGTACCTCAACCTAAGCAGTCATCCCATAACGTTATGGATGATTCAAAGGATAGTAACCAAATTAAGGCATTAGAAGAAAGGTTAAAGGCTGTAGAAGGTAATGTTGCTTTTGATGTGGACACCTTCGAGATGAGCTTAGTCCCAGACTTGGTTATACCTCATAAATTTAAGGTGCCCAATTTTGAGAAATACAAGGGACTCACTTGTCCAAAAAACCATCTACGCATGTACGTCAGAAAGATGGCAGCCTATGCTCATGACCAAAAGCTCATGATGCACTTCTTTTAAGATAGTTTGAGTGGGGCATCCGTTGATTGGTATATGCAGTTGGAGAAGACTAACATCAGAAGTTGGAATGACCTTGCCAACACTTTCCTCAAACAATGCAAGTACAATTTAGATATGGCTCCTAACCGTCTGCAATTGCAAAATCTGTCCCAAAAGAAGGACGAAGCCTTTAAAGAATACGCTCAAAGATGGAGGGAAATAGCTGCGCGTGTCCAACCTCCACTGTTGGAAAAAGAACTAGTGGATATGTTCATGAGCACCTTACAAGGACCATATTACGAGAGAATGGTAGGTAGCGTATCCTCAGGATTCTCCGACTTGGTGGTTATAGGGGAAAGGATAGAAAATGGCATAAAAAATGGGAAGATTCAAGGAACCTCGTCTAGTCCCTATTCAAAGAAACCATCTTCAAGTATCTATAAAAATAAGGAGGGAGAAACAAATGCTATGATACATTGAGATGTTAGAACACCCATGACAATTCCCCAACAACAAAACAGGTTCCTAGGGCCTCAAAGAAGGTTTGATCCTCTCCCTACCTCAAGGAGTGAAATACTGCGATATCTAGTGAATGAATCGCTGGTTGAACTCAAACTCTTGGCTCCTCCTCCTCCCGGAAAGCTACCACTTCGATACAATGCAAACGAGAGGTGTGAATATCACGCCAATTCACCTGGACATACACTAGATAAATGTTGGGCCTTCAAACACAAGGTACAAGATTTATTGGAATCTGAAGCTATTGCTTTTGACAAATCAAACGTCAAGACAAATCCTATGCCTCCCCACGACGGAGTAGTTAATGCAATAGAAATCGTCACTGAGCAAGAGATAGTTCAACAACGAAGAACTCCTATAGATGCACTTAAGATGCATCTACTTGAATTAGGGTTCCTCTTAGAACATAACGAAGCTTTTGAGGATACTTTGCAACTACTCATGGATCAAGGATTAATTCAGATCAAAGAATATCCCAAGGAGGAATACATAGAAATGGCGGAGAGGAAAGAGCCTTCAATGACACCTCACCAAGAAACTAGGAAACCTTGAATCATCCCCAATCCAAAGCAACCATTAATAATTCCTCGACAAGATTCATATACGGCGTCTCCAACATCTCAAACCAACACAGGCAAGACGTCATATCCTTATGAGAATATGAAAGCAATGCCCTGGGAATATGGTCCCACAACTGATCAAAAGAAAAGTAATCAACCCATATTTAGAGGAGAATCTTCTGTGGCTAATATAGTAGGGCCTAAAGGTATGACACATAAACCAACAAGAACCTGATAAAGATTTGGCACATTCCAAAGGCAAGGGGATATTTGAATTAGATCTTGAGTCAACTTTATCAGACAAGGATACTATCAATAAGGATGCTGAAGAGTTCTTGGCATTAATAAAGAAAAGTGACTATAGGGTAGTGGATCAGTTACATCAAACACCGTCCAAGATATCACTTATGTCACTACTGGTAAATTCAAAAAAGCATCGAGATGCCCTAATGACAATCCTAAATGCTGCTCATGTAACAAAGGACATTACGGTAAACCAATTCGATGGGATGGTTGTTAGACGCTGGCCTTAGGATCTAGAGGGGGGTGAATAGATCGTACACAGTTTTACGGATTTAAACGACTTTTCAGCGGAAGTGATTCTGAATCGACTCGCGTCTATTCCGAACCACTATCGAAACGATTATATATGTGTTTAAAAACCAGTCAAAGACTTGAGGTAAATGATAAGAGTATATGTTGCAGAATCAAAGCGTTTCTCTTATTGAAAAACAGATTAACTTTTTGTATGATGGACAATGTTTGCAATGCAGTAAGAGTGATAGAAACAAATATACAAACACTTGGTGATAATGATCAAATTGAAGGTAATTCAATGTGTGGTGGATTGTGATGTTTATGTAAGTTCTTAATTCACAATCTTAACACTTGAATCGTTGATCAATTTGCTATTATAACCAAATATGAACAGAATGTAAATGAAAAAGTAAAAGCGACAAGAACACGATATTTGTTTAGGCAGTTCGTCGATCGTCCTCGCTACGACTACGTCTGCCCCCAATTCCAAATTGAAATTGGGTAATCTTTCATTAATGTTGAAAGTAGTATATACAAAGAAGATAACAAAGCGATAAACGATAAACCAATTATGTCGATCCTTTGAATCTTCTTCCCCCTTAATCTTAAGCAAGATCAAGGTTATCCAAGAGCTTCACTTTGATTCCCTTATGCAGTGTCTTGATTCCTTGAACTCCCCGTTCCTCAATCGTTACACTCAGCCGAATCCTCAATGAACGCCTCTTGATAAAAACCCCCAAGAACCACCCGTCGTGGAGGACAAAACCCGCAGATTTTATTCACCAACAAACCCCACAAACCTTCACCCACTAGGAATCTTCAATTCCGTTCCATGGACGTTATCGAACTCATCACTAACCCGCAACGCAAGAATGATTATGTGTAATTGTGTTGGAGATGATGAAGAACGAAGATGAGAAGCGTTTGTGTATCTTTCAGTCGTTGGTGTTGCCTTGAATAATGAACCTTTGATAATATATAAGATAACTTAGCAGTTGGAGATGAGAGAAACAGAATTTTTGGCATTCTTGATCAGTTAGGTCGACCTCTTGTAGAGCTTAGGTCGACCTAGCAGTGCTTGCAGAATTTTGCAGAATTTTGCTCCCAGTTAGGTCGACCTGTTTAAGGAGTAGGTCGACCAGAATCCTCTTCAAATGCATTCTGGGGACATTTTCTCAGATTAGGTCGACCTAGTTGTTGTGTAGGTCGACCTAGCAGACTGGTATGTAAATTTCATCAATTTAGGTCGACCTAGATGATGTGTGAGTCGACCTAGCAGAGGTATATGGATTTTTCTCCATTTTAGGTCGACCTAGGTTGACAGTAGGTCGACCTAACTGCTGCTTTTCTGCATTCTTCTTGTTTTGCTTGTGTTGAGTCAACCTATAAGCATAATAGGACGACCTGTTCTGACATGAGTGATCAATGCTTGCTTTTCTTTGAGTTTTCTGCTTTCACCTTGTTGCTTGTGTGCTTATTGAGTTTGCCATTAATCAAAAACATCTTTGTGATTGTAATCTTGTATTCACAATGGTGGCCAACCTTACTGCTGGGGCATGCCTAGGTTTCAGTGATCATGAACTCCCACCACAAAGAAAGTCACACAACAAGGCCCTACACATATCTATACAGTGTGGAAAAGCTCACTTATCTAGGGTTCTCATAGACACGGGTTCTTCACTAAATATGATGCCAAAGGCTACACTCATGAAGATTGCTATGGAAGGTCTCGTTGTAAGACCTAGCCACTTGGTAGTCAAAGCCTTTGATGGATCACAAAGCCCTGTCTTTGGAGAAGTGGACCTCCCTGTTGTTATTGGACCACATACCTTATGCATAAATTTCCAAGTTATGGAAATAGAACCATCCTATACTTTCTTGCATGGACGTCCTTGGATTCATGCGGCAGGAGCAGTTACGTCAATCCTTCATCAAAAGATGAAATTTGTGGGCGGAAACTCCATCGTGACTGTCAATGGGGAAGAAGATATATCTGTCAGTAATTTGGAATTATTACAAATATATTGGTGCTGAAGAAGGAGTAATGGAAACCGCATTCCAAGCCTTGGAGATTGCCATTGCTATTACGCTACCCGTGGAAAAGATAAAGAAGTCAATAACGTCTTGGAGAGACTTGCAGGATGTTAATCCAGAAGACTGGGGCAAGGTGATTGAAGTCCCCGAAAAGAAGGATCGCTTGGGTTTGGGATACCAACCGTCTATGACCTATAGGCCTGTAAAGGAGGAACGACAGATTCCTCCACTGAGACAGACCTTCGTGGCTGGCGGATACGAACACGACCAACATATAGCTATGATATCCAACCAGAATGCTAAAGGGAGCATATCCAACTTCATCTGTGAATGCGTTCCCGGAGAACAACTTCATAATTGGACGGCTATGGAGATACCGGAGATTGTTTTCTTTTCAAAGTAATCTTTTTGTTTCTTTATTTTTAAAATAAACACTCATGCTCAGCCCGAAGCATAGAGTTAGTTTGTAAGGGCCCCATTGTGTTTTCAAAACTAGTTTATTAAATGAATAAAACTATCTTTCGTATTTGGTTTAAATTTCGTGTCTTGCTGTTTTCTTCTTTTGCTTTTAAAAATGATAAATATTTCCTTCATAAACACGTACATATTTGCATACTAAAATAAAAATAAACCATGCAGATCACCACCTATATCCACCCATAATGATACTGCTGAATCTCAATATAAACTTGAGGCTCGCATTAACCAAGATGAAGAAAAAGATGAGGAAGATGATGAACTTCCTGAAGAGTTAACAAGGTTGATAGAACGAGAGTAAAAAAGTATGCTTCCTCCTCAGGAGGAAATTGACATTATAAACCTGGGAACAGACAAAGAACCGAGGGAAATCAAGATTGGGGCGACTTTAAACGAAGATGTAAAAACGGCGTTAATTAAACTCCTTCATGAATATGCAGAAGTGTTTGCTTGGTCCTATCGTGACATGCCAGGGTTAGATACAGATATCACCGTGCATAAATTACCGCTTAAAGAGGGAAGTACACCTGCCAGAAAAAAGCGTAGAAGGGTTCGTCCTGACAGGGATAATAAAATCCGAGAAGAAGTACTCAAACAATTTGATGCAGGATTTCTTGCTGTAGTTGACTATCCACCTTGGATTGCCAACATAGTACCCGTTCATAAGAAAGACGGGAAAGTACGCATGTGTGTGGATTATAGGGACCTAAATAAAGCAAGTCCTAAAGATGACTCCCCCTACCAGATATCGATGTCTTAGTAGACAATACAGCACAAGCTTCAGTTTTTCCTTCATGGATGGGTTCTCTAGGTACAATCAGATTAAAATGGCTCCCGAAGACATGGAGGAAACAACCTTTATGACATCCCGAGGTACCTTTTGCTATAAGGTAATGCCTTTTGGTTTGAGAAACACTGGGGCAACTTATCAGCGAGCCATGGTCACATTGTTCCATGACATGATCCACAAAGAGGTTGAAGTATACGTGGATGATATGATTGCCAAGTCCTATACAGAGGAAGAACATATCACACATCTGCAAAAATTATTTGAACCTTTGTAGAAGTTCAAGCTAAGGTTAAATCCAAACAAATGCACATTTGGCATACAATCGGGAAAGTTGTTAGGGTTCATTATGAGCCAACGTGACATAGAAGTAGATCCTGAGAAAGTGAAAGCCATACAAGAAATGCCCACTCTGAAGTCAGAATAAGAGGTTTGTGGTTTCTTGGGGCGATTAAACTATATCTCGAGGTTCATATCACATCTAACTGCCACATGTGAACTTATATTCAAGTTACTCAGGAAAGATCAACCTGTCAAATGGAACAAAGATTGTCAAACAACTTTTGAAACTATAAAGCACTACTTGCAAGAGCCACCTATCCTAGTACCTCCTGTTCCTAGGAGACCATTGATCATGTATCTCACTATTCTTGAGAGATCTATGGGATGTGTATTAGGCCAACAAGATGAAACTGGCAGAAAGGAGCATGCAATCTATTATCTAATTAAAAAATTCATTGATTGCGAGTCTCGGTATTCACCATTAGAGAAGACATGTTGCGCCCTAGCATGGGCCACAAAACGTCTACGACAATATATGTTGACTCATACTACATGGTTAATATCGAGAATGGATCCTTTGAAGTATGTGTTTGAAAAGTAGGCCCTCACAGGCAGAATTGCTAGATGGCAAATGCTATTATCTGAATATGACATCCAATACGTCACACAAAAGGCAATCAAAGGGAGTGTGTTGGCAGAACATCTCGCTCATTAACCCCTCGAGGAATATCAGTCAATGAAGTTTGACTTCCCTGATGAAGATGTCATGTGGGTAAGAGATTATGAAATACCAGGACCCGACGAAGGACCTGAATCTGGGGCAATATGGACACTTACGTTCGATGGTGCATCAAATGTACTGGGGCATGGAATAGGGGCAGTTTTGACATCTCTGGATAATTATCATATACATTTCACAGTAAGATTATGTTTTGACTGCACTAATAACATCGCTGAATACGAGGCTAGTAAACTAGGTCTAAAGGCTGCAATTGATATAAGAATCAAGATCCTTGAAGTTTATGGTGACTCAGCACTAATAATTCATCAGGTTAATAAGGAGTGGGATACACGAGATTTTAAGCTAATCCCGTATAGGGATCACATACTGAAGTTAGCAACTGAGTTTGAAAGAATCACTTTCAATCACATTCCTAGAGAAGAGAATCAAATGGCCGATGCATTAGCAACACTTTCATCTATGTTTAAAGTAACTTGGCCGAATCATGAACCACGAATAACAGTTAGGCACTTTGAAGAGCCTGCCTATTGTCTTACTATCGAAGAACGGCCTGACGACAAACCGTGGTTTCATAATATCAAAAGGTACTTGGAAAGACAAGAATACCCAGAAAATGCATCCACGATTGACAAAAAGACATTGAGAAGGCTGGCAGCAAAATTCTTCCTGAGTGGAGATATACTATACAAAAGAAACTATGACTCAGTGCTACTAAGGTGTGTGGATGAAAGGGAAGCAAAGGAAATCATCAAAGAGGTTCATGATGGAACATTTGGAACTCATGCAAATGGTCACGCTATGGCAAGGAAAATACTATGAGCAGGTTATTACTGGATAACCATGGAAGCTGATTGCTTTCAATATACAAGGACATGCCACAAAGGCCATATCTATGCTGACAAAATACATGTGCCACCAAATCCTCTAAATGTTTTGAGCTCACCTTGTCCATTTGCAATGTGGGGTATTGATATTATAGGAATGATCGAACCCAAGGCCTCTAACGGGCACATGTTCATATTGGTTGCTATAGACTACTTTACTAAATGGGTTGAAGCTGCTTCCTACACGAATGTAACGAGACAAGTAGTCACTCGCTTTATCAAGCATAATATCATATACCGCTATGGGGTTCCCAACAGAATTATCACTGACAATGGATCCAATTTAAATAATAACATGATGAAGAAGTTATGCAAAGCGTTCAAAATCGAACATCACAATTCTTCTCCATATCGACCCAAGATAAATGGGGCGGTTGAAGCTGCCAATAAAAATATTAAAAAGATAGTGCAAAAGATGGTGAAGACGTATAAAGATTGGCACGAAATGTTACCCTTCGCCCTACATGGTTATAGAACATCTGTGCAAACTTCCACAGGAGCAACGCCGTTCTCCCTGGTCTATGATATGGAAGCAGTTCTCCTAATCGTAGTGGAAATTCCCTTACTACGAGTCCTTGCAGACATAAAACTCGAAGAGTCGGAATGGGTAAAAACCCGTTTTGATCAGCTTAATCTCCTTGAAGAGAAGCGTCTGACAGCTCTGTGTCACAGACAATTGTATCAAAAGCGAATGAAGAAAGCATTCGATAAAAAAGTTCATCCTAGAACTTTTCAGGAAGGAGATATAGTTCTCAAGAAGATCTTGTTACCCCGCCTCGACTCATGAGGGAAATGGACTCCTAATTATGAAGATCCATACATAGTAAAGACGATCTTCTCAGGTGGAGCACTCGTCCTCACAACAATGGATGGAGATGAGTTACCGCATCCTATCAATGCTGATGCGGTCAAGAAATACTATGCTTAACCAAAAGCATAAATCATGAGGCAAGTAATATACTTTGATAACTACAAATGATAGGAATTCATGCAATCATCTATCTTCGGAGGCAAGGTTACCAGAACGTTCAAGGAAAAGAGCAACAGCAGTATCAGTATCATTTCTATTCCGTCATTTCCTTTCAAATTTCATGCAGTTTCTTTCTTTATAAGAAATTGCATTTTGTACATTCGCCGATTTAAGACATTCATTATTAATAATATACAAAGTTACTCTTTATCATACCGACTTTATAAATACCCACCTCTTTCTTTCGACACCATTTGCGAAAATAAAACGTTTATTCTTTCATAAACTTAATACTGAAATTATTTTGGGGCGCCAATAAAAATAAGTTTTTTCAAAAGAAAGCTTTAAAAAATAAACAATCAAAGGTAATTCTAAGAAATACTTTGACACAGCAACACATCGTAGCAGTCAAACAAGGGCACTGGATATCAAAAAGTTGGGTCAGTTCAGAACCTAATGGCAAACAGTTTGAGATTTTTGCTCATAAACGTTTTTACGCATATAAGCATCATCTATGCACGTCAAGCATTAGCAATATACACGAACACTATCAATATATACGAGCATTTACCAACTAACATGAGCATAATCATTACACGCTGTCATACCCCAAAATTTACCTGATCACTTTCACGTCTATTAATTTATTAAGGGTATAAAAAAGAGCTGTGGGGTTTAACATATCTATTGTCAAACCAAATCTCTTATAAAAACCTTTTATTTAAATAATGAGTGTGGGATTAGTAGGTATTTGGGCCCAATTATTTGGCCCATCTACTTTATTTTTAACACTTCCAATTCTATGTATTTTGCAATTTAATTTATTTTCCATTAATTATTTGTGTTTTTATTTTCATCTATTGCAATTTTATTAACTAATATTTTGTTAATTAATATTATGGTTAACTATTATTAGGATTAATAATATTATTAGCTATTATTATTAATTATTATAATTAGGATTATTAGTAACTTTAATAATAGTGTTATCAGGATTATTATTATTAATTTCATTATTATTATTATTTTAGTTATTATTATTAGGTTATTGGGATTAAAGAAAGTGGGCCGGTTATGAGGTATTGGGTCAATGGGGATGGGTAATATGGGCCATCAAGGTACGGACCGGGTCAAACCCAACCCAAATCCTGTTCATCATCTTGTCCAACCAAACCATAGCAGCGGAGGCCATCCTCTTCACCAACCACCAACCCTAGTCCAAGCAGGCCCAAATCCATGAAATTAAACAAGAATCAAATCTCAGGAAAAATGAAATCAAAGAAAATGAAATAAAATATTTCATTAATCAGATCGGATTACAACAATGAATCAAATATTACAATTAATCAAAATTTGGAACGAATCAAATCAAAACCTAACTAATCTAATATTTCATAAATCAATCTAATCCTAAGTCACTATAAATCAAAAGCTAAAACCTAACAGAAAGGGGACGAAATTTTGAGGGCTTGGACTTCTGGAAATTAGGAGAAGACGAACACAAACCCTAAGAGCTTCGAGTCTTCTTCTTCAAGCTTCGATTAAACCTGCAAAAAAAAAGAAGGCAGAGAGATTAGCGAGGAAATCAGAGCTTACACGTTCCAGAATACAAGAACAAAAGATAAAACACTAATATGACTTAGCTTAGGGTTATACTGATGCTTGCATGTGTGTTGGATAATCGATTTTTGGACAAATTAAAGGGTTAGGGTTCTTGGATTGATAAACCTAGGGTTAAGGTTCTAAGGGTTTGTATTAAGATAGGGTTAAGGTTTGTGTTGAGAGGTTAGGGTTCATGGTTCTTCTAGGTTTTGATGAAGGATGGGGTCGGGAAGATGAAGATCACATGGATCTTCATCGGCTTCTGGGTTTGTATGGTGGTTTTTATGGTGGGCTAGGACGGTTCACGGTGATGGAATTTGGTTTCTGGGTTGGTGTTTGGGTGGTTGTTGTTGCGTTGCGGGGTTTGGTTGGGAGGAGAGAGTTAGAGAAGAGAGAGCGCTGAAGAGAGAGACTGAAGAGAGAGAGAGAGAAAGGAGAAGAAAAAATGAGAGGGAGAGTAGAGAAGGTGAGAGGATAACTTTCCGTGGACCGCCGGATTTCCGCCATGTGGCTTCACGGTAGCCACATGGTCTGCACGTGGACTTTGATCCGGTGCATATCCTTAACCATGTTCCCTCGTACATAAACACATGCAGACCATTAGATCACCCATCGTCTTGATCTGAAGCCATCAGATCTGGATCAGGTGATCACGCTCATGGAACGTCCACCAAATCACGCGCCCTCATCACACTGAATCATAACGAACTGAAAACCTTAATGGGCCTATCTCATTACTATTCACACACCCTAGTTTTACCAGCCTTCAACATTTTACACCCCCTGGAAAATTCATTAAGATTATTTAATTTTAGTGACATAATTGTTATTTGTTTTGATTATACCCAATAAGCATGACGATTAACAAATTTTTTTTTTTTGGTTTAAGAAATATTAACATTAATGTTTACTAAACTGGTAATTATTAATTGATTTGATTATATCAAATAATCACGTTAATTAGTAATAACTTTGTTTGGGTTAATAATATGGAAGCTAATATTTTAATATGACATAATTTTCTATGTATTAACCATTGGTCTAATTTATTATTCGTTTCGATCGAATTAATCGATTGCGATGATTAATAGCACAATTAATTTATTAATTTACAATTAAGTAACCTATACAAATCAAAATTTAATTTGCTAAGGGTTGTAATCGAATCAATCGATTATGATAATTAGTGATAAAAATCGATACCAGTTAGTTTGTCAATTATGTTGATCAAAGCTATTGATCAACGTGACTGACAATACTAAGGTTTAAAATACTAATCAGGGTTGTACGCCACGTCAAAATACATCTCTTTCACAAACTGCGAATTTCAAAACTGCGACAATTACCAAACTACGTACGGTAATTCAAAATACCTTCAACACATTCATACTAAATCTAAGGCGTACAACCCTGCCCCGAACTACGTAGACTCTGATCCTCCATAAGGAGGTACGTAGGCACTTGGTAACAAGGCGAGTCCCCTTCCGCAAAAATCCAATTAGGTCCGAATCTTACCTTTCACCCTTGAAAGCATAAACCTTGCCTTAATATTTTAAGCCACAAACATTACCTTAGACAAAACCTTAGGAAAGGGTTAGGGGGGCCTAACACCTTCCCTTGACCCGATTATAATAACTTATCCAGATCTCTAAACTTCGTAGGGTTTCCTATTCGCCCTGGTAGAATAAGTGGCGACTCTAAAATCTAAATTTTTAGGGCAGGTTGCTACACACGCCTATTCACAGGCTAAGCTCCTATCCACATGCCAAAGATACCTATTCACAGGTAAAAGCACCTATTCATAGGTCAAGAACGCCTATTCATAGGCTAAGCGCCTATCCACAGGCCGAAGATACCTATTCACAGGTAAAAGCACCTATTCACAGGCTAAGCGCCTATCCACAGGCCAAAGATACCTATCCACAGGTAAAAGCACCTATTCACAGGTCAAGGACGCCTATTCATAGGCTAAGCGCCTATCCACAGGTAAAAGCCCCTATTCACAGGTCAAGAACGCCTATTCATAGGCTAAGCGCCTATCCACATGCCGAAGATACCTATTCACAGGTAAAAGCACCTATTCACCGGTTAAGAACGCCTATTCACAGGCTAAGCGCCTATCCACAGGCTGAAGATACCTATTCACAGGTAAAAGCACCTATTCACAGGTTAAGAACGCCTATTCACAGGCTAAGCGCCTATCCACAGGCCAAAGGTACCTATTCACAGGTCAAGAACGCCTATTCACAAGCTAAGCGCCTATTCACAGGCCGAAGATACCTATTCACAAGTAAAAACACCTATTCACAGGTCAAGAACGCCTATTCACAGGCTAAGCGCCTATCCACAGGCCGAAAACACCTATTCATAGGTCAAAACAAAACATACACAGGCATACATACGCATCATTGACAAATTTAGGGGTCTTCTATTATTTAATAACCCTCCGATCCGAAACACGTGAGGCGTGCGTATCCTCACGCTATTCGATCCGAGGATAATTAAATAGGGGCAGCTGTCATACCCCAAAATTTACCCTATATTTTGTTAACATTTTGTTCTTTTATCTAGTATTATTATCATTTACTTTTCTTTTCTAATTTAAGAGAGGTATAAAAATAGGGGTGTTATTGGGCTTAACATTTAGATTGTTAAGCCCATTCCCTTTATAAGCCTTAGAAAAGGGAAGGGGTGTGATTAGAAATCTATTAGAAGCCCCATGTGAAATAGTGGCCCATTAGTAGTTTTATGTATTTGTCTAAAAAATATATATAATGAAGAAAACTTTTATATATATATTTCGAAATTTATTAAGAGATAAGTTTTATTATTTACTTTTTTTATTTTAGTAAACTAGTTAAGTTATTAGTTATGTATTAGTTTCTGTTAATTAACATAAATTAATTTGAATTATTTATAACTATTATGGTTAACTGATATTATTTAATTTGAATAATTTTTAATATTATTATTGTTTTAATTTATTAAGAATAGTTGACTTGGTCAACTAGGGTTAAAGAACCCTGTTCACTATCTTCCTCAAGCTAGCGGCGCCGCAGCCTCCATCCAAACAACAAACCCTAAATCAGCCCAAAACCCATGAATCAAACAAATATGCAGAAAAATGGAAAAGGAAAGGATTAATTTCATCAAACAAGAATATTATACACCATCAAGTCCGAAATAATTACAACAAATCTGATCGAATCAAGACAGTAAAACAAATCAAATCCTAAAATTAGACCCTAATCAAACCGGATCAAAAGATTACAACAATAACAAAGACCTAAGATCTAATTCTTCCTAAATCAGAAACCAAAACCTAACTATAAGAAGGAGATGATAACAAGAGAAAATGGAGATTGGAAAACCCTAGCCGCGAATCCCCGACCTTCACTCAGAGCTCTCATTCATAAAAGACTCAAGGTTTATCATTAGAACCCTAAAATCTTTTGAGCTTGGCCACCAGATTGTACCTGCGAAGAAAGAAAGGGAAGGAGGAATCAGAAAACGAGATCGAGAAATCAAAGGAGATTAAACGCAAAAGAGGTACGATTTGAGGCACTTAGCTTAAGTTTTGTTCCAATTTTGCTTGCATAAGATGTTTAAATGTTAATTTCTGGAAACTTTCTAGGTTAGGGTTCTTGAAATTGTTAGGGTTGGGTTAGGGTTCATACGAATTAGGGTTAGGGTTCTTGAGTTTCAGGGTTGGCCGGAGGTTGAAGATGAAGATTCATCTTCATTAGGGTTTTCTGGGTCGGGAAGGGGTTGAAGGTTTGAGTTGCACGGTTGAAACTCAACCGGAAACTGGAAATGACGGCGGGGTTAGGGCGGTTCGCGGTGGTGGAGTTGGTTTTTTGGGTTTTTGCGTTGTTGTTTGTTTGTTTGTAGAGAGAGATAGGGAGCGAAGAGAGAGAAAGAGATGAGAAGAATGAAATGAATTTAATCAAAGATTAGAAATAAGAGCAATTCTTGCATGGACACGAACCTAAATCCATATATTTAGGCACAACCAATAAGAAGTGAGAGAATTTAAATTTATTTAAAATTTAATTTTGTTTTTAATTGCCAACATGGAGGGTGGTTGTGATAATGGAGGACAGAGATAATTTTAGTTTTATTATTTAATTAATAAAAAAATGTGATTGGTTGTGTGTAAATCCAGGTGGTATAGCTGTGTCCATCTAAGTATTTTTCTAGAAATAATTCCCCCCACCGCCCGTTGGATGAATGCCATGTGGCCTCATGATGGCCACATGGTCTGCATATTGGATCCGATCCCATGCAATGTTCTTACAATATTCCCTCGTACAACTCACATGCAAGCCGTCCGATCATCCAATTCTATATCTAAGTCTCAGATTGTAATTCTGAAGGCCATTGGATCTGGATCAACGATCTGAACCTCGTGTTCCCACCGTAGCATGCCACGCGCACCCACACGATGCCCAGTGGATCTAGAATCCTGATTGGGCCAAGCCCATCGCTATTCACATACCCCAAATTAATAATCAACGCAAAATACACCCCGTGGCCCATGTTCTTTTATTTTATTTTATTTAAATTGTTTTAATACTAAAATTATTTTAGAATTATTAATAAGAAACTTATTATTAATTTTAATAATTGATTAAATAATCTTATAAATAATTTAAATAATTTATTTAATAAATTTTAAATTATTTTTCGTTCTAGGTTTTGTTTAGCTAATAATATTATCTTATTTGTTTAAATTAATTAGATGTATAAGTTAAATAATAATAATTTTCTTGCTAAATATATATAATTCCAATCATAATTTTATACAAATTAAAATACTCTTTGAAGTATTTTAGTATACAAAATTCTTTTCACTAGTCATAATTCTTTTAGTTTAACCTTTCAGAGATTTAAGATAAAACATATAAGTATATATTCTCTAAAATATAATAATTATAAATCTTTTAAAATACTTGTCTTACTTTTTTTAATTAATTACAAAAAATACAAAAATAGGAATTGTACACAATATTGTTTTTACCTATAACTACGAACTACGTTAACTGCGAAACTACGTCTAAAACACATTCAACATACAAATAATGGTGTACAATCCCATAAAAAACACCAACAAATAACTACGAACTACGTTGACTCTGATCCTCCAATAAGGAGGTACGTAGGCATCTGGGCAACCAGAACGAGTCCCCTTTCCCCAAAACCAAATTAGGTTTACACATTTTTTATTCGCTATAACTGTATTATATAAATCATAAACCTTGCCAAAATACTCTAATCCTAGGGACACTATAAACCTTAAGGAAGAGTTAAGGGTGCCTATCACCTTCCCTTGACCCTAATTTCTCGACTTACCTAGAAACTCTTATTTAGGTTTTTATCCCATGTTTACCCTTATCTTAGGATAGAATAAAAACATAGATGGCGACTCTGTATATTTTAGGTTAATAACTTAAAATAAAAAAGCCGGTCGTAACACATCAATAATCCAGAGTATAGGAACAATGAAATAAAAATGAAATGCATAGATAAATAAAGCATCAAAGCAATAAAGTAATAATAAATAAACACCCAAATAAAAGAAGAAAAACATAAGCTAGGGTTGACTCGCTAAGTGTTCCCAACAAAGTCGTCAGTTGTCGCATCTTGAATTTTCATTTGAAGGCACAAAAGGGTAGGCAAAAAGAAGAGTCACCATTATGTTATTTATCTCTAGAGGGGGAAAGGGAACATTGAGTAAACCTAAGAGAGGGAAATAATATGGTCATTGCAACCAAGAGAGAGGATAAGGAAGTCAATTATGCTAGGGGAATGTATTAGCACCCTTCACGTCGGTGGTACTCAACATGATCCACTTAAATTTGTTCTAATCTAAGGGTGTAAAACTAAAATTCTAAGGCCTAGTGCTAAAAGGGAATGCATGCAAAATAAAAATAAAAGGTTTTTTTATTGTGCCCACCGCAGTTGTGAACCTTTGTGCCTACGAACCCCCTTCGTGCAATGGGAGATCAGGGCACTTGTAGTTCACCTAACTAGGTGTCTTTTTGTTGGTTTGGATATTTTAGCGGACAACCGTCCTTAAAAGCATATGGTATCAACAAGGGAACCCAAGCTTGAATTGGTTGGTGTTTTGGTTAGGAGAGTACATCAGATGGTCCCTCATAAGGTTGGTGTTTTGGTTTGAATACAAGCATAAGATCTTTATTTTCGCTTTAAGACTTCTGCACATTATGAAAAACCTCTAAGATTTTATTTTTGGAAAATCAATCAAATTTTTAATTAGGGTCCATTCACTCCTTCTAGATCCCTTCTCTACTCTATATTCTCACCCAAAAACTCCATCTTTGCACTTTCAGTACCTAGATACATAATTTTTTTCATCTAGAAGTTTCAACAGTTGCATTTCAATTCTACCCTGTTCAATGCCTTCATATTAATGAACCGAATATTATAGACTTTCCTGGTATTTGAGATATTTATGGGTCTTTTAGTTTTTAAAGTTGCAAGTATAATTTTTGACTGTACCATTGATCCGCTGTCGCGCGCGGATCAAAACGAGTTATTTTTCAAAAACCGTAGTACAGCGACAGGTTAACTCGAATATCGTCTCTCACGGATTCTTAGTTATTGCTAACTGAAATCGAATTAGGGGGGGTTTAAGTTTCGATTAAACAAAATAAGTGATTATGAAAAAGTGATTAATAAATAAGCTAAAACGAGCCAACCTACTATATCGACTTCCGACTTATCATCGACCCCTACAAAATTTCACTCCCAAAACGGTTTGTTCCTATTCAACTATAATAACCACTAACAAGCGTAATAGCTATTATATGATGTATGCTCTTGAATTCCGGATTAAGCCAACGGATTAATACTATTACGAATAAAGCAAACGCAATTTTGATCGAACGCGATAATGCAAAAGCTACGTTACCGCGATTATGATTCAAGACCATACAAACAATCGAATTTAAGAAATCTATCCTATAGCAACAATCAAATTAAGCAATCAATCGAAATTATAGGAAGAATTCAAAGGGAAATAAATTAAAATGAAATTTATAAAGAGAACTCAAAGCCGAATTCGAATACAGTAGATTGGTTCTTGGAAAATTAGTTCCTCATGATCTCCAAAGCCAAACGTGTTTTTTTTTTCTAATTGTGAATAGTGTTTTTCGTGAATAGTGTTTCGGCGGCCTAACCTAGGTGCCAAACTCGTTTCACAACTTAACCAGGTCAAATGTGCGATCCAGGCCCAATACAACTAACCCAAACAAAATACAAAAATAATGCAGCAGCTTCAACGAGTTTTCTGGCCTTGTTAGAGTCCGAATTTGCTTCTGACTTCTTAACAAAAGTCGTAGATCTTTTTCTTAACTTTCCAACGACTGGTAGCACGCTTCAATCCGATACTCCAAGCTCCAGTTATGAATTTATTCGTGCAGGCTATTAATGCTGAAAATAGAGTACGAAAATCAAATAACGATAAAAATAAACTGAATTACAAAAACATTATAAAATAGAAAAATAAGACAAGCAAACTATGGAAATGTATAAGTACAAACATAGAGGAATGTGCATCAAAATGCATTGATCAACCATATTCAAAGTCATATTTGAAACGATTTCCTTCTCTTCCAGCATGAGCCAACATGCAATTGGACACCTAGCTAACTTTTCACACATTTCATGGTTATGTAAATAACATATCACATTAAATCTCCATTTGTTATTTGACATAAGATAACCACATGATTTAAATGGACACTCGCATTTTCTTTAATCGGTGTCATCTCATTTGAATTTTCGAAGAAGACTTCTATACTTCCCACTTCTCTCGCACGTCATTGTCATAAATGCAACTCTTCTATCAGAACCATTATCCGACATTCCAATTACAACACTAAACCCCAATTTGGATGCCTCCATACAAATCTATTGAAGAATGTGATCATAAAATTCAAATTCTTGTCCATTTCTAAATTAGTTGTCAACATCTACCTCTTTCATATCAACACGTTTGACATCCGGTGATACAATAGGCCTGGGGAAACATTGGGGTGCGCTATATGTAACTATAAAGTAAAATATTCAAAAACATATTAAAATGAAAATAAAAATGAAAAGAGACAGATTTCGAAAATGCATTTATGGAGGAATTCATGAAGAATTTGGAAATGCATTTTCGGATGCAACATAATTTTTCAGCTACAAAACAAGATAATGCGAGCAATATGGAATGAAATAAACGATCTTTACTTTGAATTCGAGTTTCCTTTACTCCTTTTGATGTGATGAAGCACAAAAATAAAGTTTTAGAATGAAAATCCTGATTGAGAATGTAAGTGTTTTTTTGAAAGGGTTTTAGATTACAATGGGTATGAAGTATGATCATGCATAATGCTGTTTTATTAAAAATGACATTTGACAATTCCAAAAATGCATCTCCGAAAATGATTGATATGCAAAGGTGGAAATTCTCACTTCAAAATTTCAAAAATGCACTTCCGGACAAGCCACTAGGTTGGTAAATAATCAAATAATTTATAAAAATTGTCTAGAGATGCATCATCAAACTGTATTTTGAAAAAAAAGGTAAGACTCATTTGAAACATATTTCAGTGAAGTAAAAGATGAGTTCGAAAATGCATTTCTAAAATCAAAGAGAGATTTTCAAATTTTCACATAATTCTTTTCATCTAGTAATTTCCTAAATTTTTTCATTGATCTAAATCTAAGTCCAACTATTCTAGAACCCATCCATTGAAACATTTTACTTAATTGTTATAGGATGTGATACACAGTGTTTACTTATTGAAATGACTTGGAAGAGTAACACTTGCCTTATTGCATGTAATTTCTTTAACTTTCCTTCTTCTATAAATAGGACTTTATAATCTAATTTCATCAATCAAGTACTAATCAAAGTGACTTTTCTTACCTAATATCTCTAAACTCATCTCTAATCTACTTATTACAATTAAATAAAAAACACATTTTTTTTTTTTGTGTGGTAAAAAGCAAACGACATTATTATAGTAAGATGATAAAACACATGATTGTCATTATCCATCTTTCTTATTGAAGCAAACTCACCTGCCACAGTAGTAAAGTTACTTCTAATTCCATTCCAATGATCAAGTGTGTTAATCTTAGATATATAGAAAGACCAAAGCCATTAATATAAGGCTATAAGCTTCAACAACAACACTCTAGTAGTTGCAGAAAAAACCAAGACCCAAAAGGTAGGTAAAGTATTTAAATCCCTTCAAATAATAAATAAAATAAAAACATTATTAAAATTTAATTTAAAATCAGTTACAACGTTAGTGTAGGAATGATGTAAGAAGAGAAAAAAACACAAACAAACAATACAAACGACAAAGAGATCGCTGTGTCGCACCATTTTCTCAACTCGTCAACAAAAAAAATCAAAAAAAAAAAAACCATAAATCAAATCCAAGGTGGTGGTAGTAGTAGCAGATAGATAGATACTGAAGCTTCTACTTCTTCTAGTGACGGTTCAGCTCCCAGTCTCACCGACGCAAATTTCCAATTTTGCCCCTTTCTCTATGCTAAGCAAAGTGAGTATTTTGTGGATCCTGTGTTGGGGACCAGGATAAGGTTTCAACAGAATGGGGGTGTTTGAGATTTTAGGGTTTCAGGGTTTGGTTTATGTGGTGTTGGTTTTGGGTTTTGTGGTGATTCGTCAGGTTTGGAGGAATGCTGAAGCCAAGAAAGAAGAGATTATGAGGTTGGTGCAAGATACTGCCATGGCTGAAATGGAAGCTTCTACTACTGCTGCTGCTTTTGCTTCAGCTTCAGAAGCTTCAATTAGTTCAGTTTCAGCTTCTTTTGATTTGGATTCACTTCCTGTTTCAGCCTCTCAAGGGTATCAATGTGCTGTTTGTTATTCTCCTACCACTATGAGATGTTCTCGCTGCAAAGCTGTTAGATACTGGTTTGTTTTTTTTCCATTATCTTCTTGTTTCTTCAATGCATGTGTTTGTTTGAATAGGTACGGTGCCATTAAGTTAGGAACATGGAAATTTCGAAACTTTTTGAGGGGAAAAATTTAGGGTATGTTTAAATTGAGGGTTTTGGAGGGCAAGTTTATATTTTGATGTATTTTTGAGAAGTTTATATAACATTGTTAATCACACTTTTGAGGCCCTTAAGCAATGGAGGTTTCATTCCATCAATGGCTCTTGTGTATGGAAAAAAAAGGTTGCTTGGTATTTGTCACTGCTTAATGGCAATGCAAACTTGTAGCTTTCTTAATTTAGAAAAAAAAATCTTTGACTTCCCTTTCAAAATCTTCCATCCAAACATACCCGTGTTTTTGCATGTTTGTGTGTGTTTGTTATTGTTTTACGGATGATTTGACATTGCTGCATACCTGAACATATCTAGTTTTTTTTGTGTGCCTATGTCTCTTCTCGCTCAGTTACATGTCTCCAGACTTCTCTAGTTGTTATTCATTTACACAAGCATGCTTTCTTGTAGTTCGGGTAAGTGTCAAATTAGTCACTGGAGGCAGGGTCACAAGGACGAATGTTGTCCTTCGACTACCACCACCAGGGAGGCCGACGGCGAAAATATTACTTGCAGAGCATCGGTAGCAGAAACTCAGTCAGGTCTTCATGGTAATGGCTTCGATTAGAAATCTAATTATCTTGTTTCAAGATTCATATCATCATGTATGGTATATAATTTGGTTAGGTTTTGTGCAGAAATCAAAGGAAAACATGTTGAATCTTACAATGCTGCCAGAAAATCGTTTGGTGATAACTGTCATGCCACCTTTACGAAACCTGTCCATAATAATACTGCTGATGATACTTGCATAGCTTCAACTGACAGTGATGAAAATGAAACCGTGTTGAAGTCGAAAAGTCCTGTCAATATTGAAGTTAGGAATTCTAGTTCAAGTAAAAGAAGCAAGAAAAAGTCTAGTAACACTTCCGATGAGGTTGGATTTAAATCAAAAGTTCCAAAAGCTAAATCTGACACATCTCATGATTTGACATCAGATTTGAGTGGCCATGAACACAGAAGAAAAGTTGCATCAGTTGAAAAATCAATAGCTGATACCTCTAAGTCCAAGACTGTGCCTTCCTCGAGTAATTCAAATATAGATATTCTAGCGGATGATGTGGAAGAATCTCATTTGTTGAGGTACAAAGAAGCACGGAGATCATCATCTAGCTCTCGTGATAAACTATTCTCAACTATGAAAGGGGATTCGGTTTCACATTCCATGTCTACCAAAACTGACAATTATCATACACTGCCTTCAAAAGTTAGTGTTGCTCCTAATCTTCCACAAAATGTTCGTAATGGTTTGAAATCATCAATGCAGAAAGTTGTCCAGCAGTTTAGAATCTCAAAAGAGTCAAGATCCAATTTAATATCGGTCGAAAATGAGGTTGCGAATATATTAGACTTATTTATTTAGAAATTGACTATTATTGTTATCATTATTATTTTTGTCGCCGCTGATTTAAAATTTGTATGTTTTGGCAGTTGGGCTTTCCATATGAACTTTTCGTGGAACTTTATTGTTACGACAAGGTGAAACTATTTCCCTTTGGCCTTACAAACTGTGGGAACAGGTACTTTAGAGTTCTTTTTTGCATTATATTGATTGGTTTGACTTGTTTTATGTGATGTAACTCTAGTGAGAGGGAATAGAGATTAGGAAGGAGACAATAAGGAGTCAGATACTTTATTTGAAGCTTTATGTTTCTTTATTTTTTCCTGAGTGCTCTACTGTGTTGCGTAGCCCTATATTATCAAATTAGAATCTAATACTCGTGACGAACGAAATATTTGTGAATCAAATAGGCCTTCAGAAAACTTTTGCGGGAACATTCTACTACCTTCGTCCCTAAATATAGGACTCTAAATCAAGAGAATTAAGAAAGCCGATAGTAGTATTACATTTGTTGACTATTAGTATTATTTTACAAGTTTACCATTTAGGAAAGAGTGTTGTTTTCCCTGTTGACTATATTTAGGGATGGCGGTAGTGTTGCTGGCTGGCGGAACTGTCTTACTGGTAGTATTTCAATGCTGGTCTCAATTTCATGTTTTGTGTAGTCACAGGGAAACACGTCAAATGCTTGTCTGCGTTGTAATTATTGTTTTTCCTTGATTCACAACTACATATGCTTTTGCTAATGAAATGCCTCTACCGCAGCTGTTACGCAAATGCAGTTCTCCAGTGCTTGGCTTATACTCGGCCTCTAACATCATATCTTTTGCAAGGGTTCCATTCGAAACGATGCAAGTTCCTCTTAACAATATGTTTGGGATTTAACTTGTTGAACTATTAGGACCTTTAATTAATTGAATCTTCACAATGTTGTCAATAGGTCAGAAGAAGGGATGGTGTTTTATCTGTGAGTTTGAATATCTAATTCAGAAGGCAAAAGAAGGGAATTCTCCACTTTCTCCAATTGGGATATTATCTAAGATACACAAGATTGGAAGTCATCTTGGACATGGGAGAGAGGAAGACGCACATGAATTTTTGAGGTGAGCCAAATAATTGCTGATGTTGATGCTTTGTCGATGCTATTTTCTTCCGAAGCTTCCACCTCAAAAAAACTTATATATTTTGGCTATATGACGTATTGATCTACCGACAGGGGTGCAGTTGATACAATGCAATCTATTTGCCTCAAGGAAGCCGGTGTTTCCAGTCCTTTGACAGAAGAAACAACTCTGATTGGGTACACTTTTGGAGGTTATCTACGGTCTAAGGTAGTTTTCAATCTAACAATCTATTTTATGGTGGTGTGTTCAACTCTTATTGAGCTGGAAAAAAGAACAGCTTTCATACATTGAATCTTTTTACTGCAAAATGCAGATAAAGTGCTTAAGGTGCCTGGGAAAGTCTGAGATGTATGAGAGAATGATGGACCTTACTGTTGAGATTGGCGGGAATATTGAAACTTTGGAGGAGGCTCTTGGACAGTTTACAGCGCCTGAAATCTTGGATAAGGATAATAAGTATAATTGTGGCAGGTTTACTACTTTTCCTTCCATGTCACATTTATTCAAGTCCTATTATGTTTGAATTACCAATTGTTTGTAGTATTGTATAGTTGACTAATAAACCTAAATATCATTCGTTCATAATACATTGCTTTTATAGTAGCGACATTATGCAGTAATTAAATTTATTTCCATTTTCAAGTGGTATATGGAAATTATGAACAAGGTAGGGTTTAAAGTATATTTATTAGAGAGAAATATGGGGTCTAGGTAATCAAGTGTGCTGGTGCCGAACAGTGGTTGGCCGCAACGATAAGGCCAGGTGCGTCACACATTAAGAGTGCCCCCGCTACCTGGCATCACGGTGGGAATAGTGCAGTGTAGTACGCATCCGTCGCGGTGAGAATAATCCAGCGTAGTTCACGTCCGTCATGGCCCTGATGACCTGCACCGAAGGAGGGAATGAAAATTCGAGGCAGGAAAGGATTTCTTAGTTTACCAGATCTAAATTTTATGTCGACAAATATCTTTTTTCGGCCAGATCTGCTTGTTCTGTTGTGTTGTGTGCAGCAGCAGCAACTTGTTGTCTGTGGCTACTGCTGCTTATCATGTTTTCAAGCTAGGTTTAGGGAGTAAAAGACAACTTTTGGGCCCTTGAGACTCACTGTAGAAAAATATTACTTAGGAAGGTACAAAGGCACTATCAAACAAGTTAGGCTTTATACCACGTAGTCTTTTAGAATCAAATAGTGTAGTAATAAACCGATAGTAAAATATAAAGAATTTAATGGAAATACACCGACGGTGTAAATTAGTTTTACACCGTCAGATTTTAAGTTTTGTTTGACTTTTATTTTAATTATATATAAAATAATAATTATGAATGGTTGAGATGGACTGACCGTGTAAAACTTTTTAAACTGACAGTGCATAACATTTATCCCAAATATAAAATAACAACATAAATATTTATTTTTACAAAAGTATATTAGTGATACTAAATGAATAGACAAATAAAATAAATAATATAATCAAATCTCATTAAATTTATACTTGTATGGAAAATACTTGTTGAAACACCGGTGAGTAGACTGGAAAAACTAGAAATATTTACTTGAAGGATAATTTAATAGTTGTAGAAGCACTGGTGGGTAGACTAAGAAAACTAGGAATATTTACTTAAGGATGATGTAATAGTTATATGAAGAGGAGATCAAGGAAAACTATAGACTAACAAAACCATTTATAAGAAATATAGATGTAAATATTGTCTTTACGTGACATTGGTCATTTATTTTGGCTTTGATTGATTTGATCCACAGAGCCGACTCCACCTAATAGGAAAATGCCTGGTTGCTGTTGTGTATTTAATTTCTGTTTTGCTGTTAAAAAACTTGAGCTTGACAAATCACCAAACACAGAGTTTTCAATTAACCAGTTAAATTCTTAACCAAATTGATTCAAATGTTTTCTGGATTCTCTTTGAAGTAAGGCTACCGCTATTAGACAAATGACAAATTTGCATAAAATACTGTGGAGTTGGGGAAAGAATTCCGCGGGACCTTGTGATTAGGCTGAACTGTTTTGTTTGATGAATTAATTACTTCCGATTAAGAACATCTTTTACTCCTTCATATTTGATTGCTTTTGGTTCATCTAATGCAATTACGTTAAGCTAGATGTAATCACGATCATTTTTCTGTCCTTCAATACTGTACTAGAAATTTGGAGCTTTAGGTACTAAGCACATTGCCAATTCCGCCCAGCAGCTTTAACGAGACCTCACCTGACTTCATTTATTCTAATTTATTGACACTGAGGTGTAGTGCTATAAATGTTGAGAGACACAGATAGTTCTATATATTTGAAGCAAAAAACTAAATCACAAGGACCTAGGAAGCACATTCATAGTAGTTAATGCTGATTTCCCCTCCACCCCACCCACCGCCCAATATAAAACTCAATAAAATAAGGGTATAAAATGAATGTCAATAATTAATACACTTGTGAAGTGTACTGTTGTGTACTGTGTTTGTATGTAAGACCAAAAAAACCTAATTATCTCTTATAATTTATAATTAGTATTAGAGAGGGAGTATTTATGAACTTATGAATTAGATTCCTAGATTTTTATGTTTTAACTTTCTTTCCTAGACGAGTTGTAATAATTTTATTTACTTTTTTCTTGCTATCTAGATGTAAATCATATGAGAAAGCGAAGAAGAAGCTAACAGTATTGGAGGCGCCAAATATTCTTACAATTGTATTAAAACGATTTCAGGTGAATGTTCAAAGTTAATTTTGATGTTTTTCTTGTCTATGTACTCTGTTCCTTGATTTGTAATTTTGCTTTCATCTTAAGTTTTCTCATGCATGTTCTGTTGTTGATTTTGGCAGTCCGGTAACTTTGAGAAGTTGAATAAGTCGGTTCAATTTCCTGAAGTCCTGAATATGGCTCCATATATCAGTGGATTAAAAGACAAATCTCCATTATACAGTCTTTATGCAGTGGTTGTCCATTTGGATAGCATGAATACTGCATATTCAGGCCATTATGTTTGTTATGTGAAGAACATTCAAGGAGAATGGTTCAGGACTGATGACAGCAGGGTGAGAAAATTTTCCAATAAATCTCGTTTTTTGTCTGAATGTCTCTTAAAAATTGCAATGCATAGCGTAAGTTCACTTCTTGCAACTGTCATTAATTTATGACACTTTTCAAAAAGCAGTGACTAATGACAATATTGAAAATACATATTTCAACTATGAGATGAGTTCTGTATGTAAATTGAGGATGGAGTTTGTGCTTCTCTTCAGGTAGAACCTGTTGAATTGTCAAGAGTCTTGTCAGAAAGAGCATACATGCTTCTTTATGCAAGGTAATAGCACTGCCGACGTTGATGTTTATGGTGTCTCAGCAGCAATAATAACGTTTTATGTTTATTTAAATAATCTCCAGGCACTCTCCAAAGCCCCTGGGTTCAGTAAGTAGCAACGCAATCTTTTCCTCCGGAAAGTTTAAGAGGAGAAACTTGGAAGCCATTCCGGCCATTTCTAAGACACGATCAAATTCCACGGCTTCAAGTGCTGATTCTCCCTCCCTCCAGCAGAAGCATGGCAAGCATTCTCATGGGAACACTGTCGATGATTCCTTTAGCAAGGAACCTGTATATTCAGAAGAATGGAAATTCAACTACCGGGGAAGAAATACTATGGTGGATTCTTCCAGTGAAAGCTCACTATTCAGCTCTTCTGATGCAAGTTCTTGCAGTACCACAAGTACCAAGGACTCGGCTAGTACTGTTGACTTTTCAGATTACATATTTGGCGAAACGGGATCCAATTGGCATGGCCACTATGGAATTTCATCTAACTCAGCGGCATCTTCTTCGTATGAAAACTTGCATACAGATTTTTCAGCAGATAGGAGGCTCCAGCAAGACCCGGAAGATAAAGCGATTTTGCATGCTAACAAAAACAAAAGTCATAGTGGTAGATGGGGGTTTGACTTAAAAAGATTTGTTACTGCTAAGCATAATGACAAAAATTCTGTTGTACATGTGAGAAGAACAAGTAGAGATGCATCAGCTCAAACATTTTATTGAGTTTGAGTTGAGATAGAATCAATCATCTGGAATATTTTTGGTACAGTGAATCAATATTTCGCTAATTCAAGTAGAAGGAGGATTCTTGTTTTGATGTTAAGTCTTAGCTCAAGAATTCTCGTGTACAAGTAAGAATAACAAATTGAAATGCAGTAGCTCAAACGTTTTGTTGAGTTTGAGTTTAGACATCAATCATCAATAATCTTTGGTACAATCAATCATCAATAATTTTTGGTACAATGAACATCATAAGTGCTTTCACTACCTGATTGATATTCATCCTCTATTGAAGACTAAACTTATTAATTTGTTAATCTGTTACAAGATTTCACACTTCATATGAAAAGTTGAATATGACATTCATATGCAAAGTAAAAGCTAAATGATTCTTGCATAAAGTAAACAAGTCTTAAACTAGAGGCTCATTCTACAAAGCCCCCAACTAAAGTCATTATTATGTATTCCTCAAACCTAGAAAAAAAAACATGTAATTAGCTTTCCACGTTATGGTTTTCCTAAGAAGTCAGAATTAAGGGAATCCTACAATAATCACTTATTGAGTAAACCTCATCTTAAAGCTTGGCTTATGCATGACAACTTTCAAAGTACTTTTAAGCATTCTCAAACCTTCATTTTCAACCCCTTGAACCCACAAAACACTTTTGGTTCTTCCACCAACTGTCACCATCTCAACCTTTACAACTTTGGCTTTCATTGACCCTAGTGCTCTTGCTATAGATGACATCAACCCTGGCCTATCCTCACAACTCAATGTAGCTTTCACTAAACCCTCCTCATCATTACACTTTTCCAAATTCAATCTGTCTGCCCCACTTGGAAACTTGACCTCCTTTGAAGTACCATTGCTATCTTCTAGTTTTGATGCTTTTTTCTTCAACTCAGTCACTTGCTTGATAGTCTCCACTAGTATTGATGCCTTGTCCTTCTGTTAACAAATAACGAATTCTAAATTTAGCGAAATTGTTTAGGAAAATCACGCGGGCCAAAGTTAAAAAAAAAAACATAATTTAGACCACATTGTGAAGGCAATTGCGGCCGCATCAATCATATCATATTTAATCGTTATTTTTTTTATCAATAATGATGATACTAACTTTGATCAAGTTGGGGAGGATGGTGCGAAGGGTATCATATTGACCATTGATTCGCATTCTGCGTCTCCTTTCTGCTTCGCTATGTTTCTTAGCTGCCAGTAATTTGTTCTCTGCCTTTGATCTTTGCTTTGAGATACTGCTTTTGTATGTCTGAGAGAGGAATGATGGTGGAAAGTTGCTTCTTACCATTTGAGCTTCTGAGTTATAGAAATTTCGAACATGCTGCATGCCCTGCAGTAACTATTTTAGTAAAACACAAGAAGGAAACAAGTTTGCATTTAATCTTAAACAAATCTAACTTATAAAAATCTTACCTGTCGGAGTAGAACCATTTTGCTTCCTATAAAAAAGTTTGTGCTAAAAGAGGCAAGTGAAATGCAATTACAGCAGAAGCAATGAAGATTGAAGATGTTTGTGGCAACTATTTAGTCACTTTATAAAAAGGAATCAGCAAATCAAGGAATTTATGATAGGATTTTGAAATTAATTTTGAGATCATGCCTATGTTAAATATTCATAATGATATTATTATCTTCTGATATACTATTTTTATAAGATAAAATTTTGTAATCTTATTGATCTGCAAAAATATATTTTGGATTTGCAATAACATCATTTATCTTCATTAAATCGTTAAGGAATATATGAATATCTTTTACCTTCTTACAAACTAGCCAACTAGTAGCACTAAAGACAAATATCTCTTATCTTCTTTGGTTTTGCACTAAATACTAGTATTGTTTTTATTTTATTTTTATAGATTTTAGAACATAACAGGAATTGATTAAATTCTAAGGGTCAGATTAGTTCCTGAAATTTATGAACGGGCAAAAAAGATGCCAATAGATTTGATCCTTCCGTTTAAACATTTACAGAAACTAAACGAACGCACACCACTATAACAATGCGCGCCATTATAATGGCAATTTAACATTAGCGCCACTATAACAATATGCGCCACTACAGCGTCAATTTAACAAAAATGCACCACTATAACAATGCGCGTCATTATAACGACAATTTAACAATGCGCGCCACTATAAGAATGTGCGCCATTATAACGGTTATTTAACAACATTTTGAATTAAACACACTATAACAACACGCGCCACTATAACAACACACAGTTTTGAATTAAACACAGTATAACAACGCGTCTTTTTGAATTACACATTATAATAATGCGCCCCACTATAACAACGCGCGTCATTATAATAACTACTTAACAAAATTTTGAATTATACGCACTATAACAATGCACGGCATTATAACGGCCATTCAACAACATTTTGAATTAAACACAATATTGCAAAGCACACCATTATAAGAGTTACTTAACAACACGCACCATTATAAGAGTTACTTAGCAACCCGCACCACTATAACAATGAGTACCATTATTACAGCTATTTAACAGCATTTTTAATTAAACCCACTATAACAACACGCGCCCACAATAACAGTTATTTAACAATGCGTGCCACTGTAACAAAACACGTGTCACTTCGACCGCCACTATAAGAATGCGCGCCATTATAACGACCATTTTGAATCACTGCGAATCACGGAATAATAACCATATGCCCAAATTCCTTCCATTATGCGGTAGCAGTGTAGCACCACCATAGCAGCTACTTAACAACAACATACATGAAGATGTAAAAACTAAAACAACAGAATCAAACAATCTAAAAGGAAACCAAAAAATTTCTTTTGAATTTCATAAAGGACAAGGAAAAGGGGCATTGCATAAAATTATGGACAATGCAATGCTTCCCCAGTAAAACAAGAATACAGACAATCAATTCAACAAATTCTCAGTCATTTCTCTTTTCCCAAAACCATGTTATTTTCTCAGAACACTACAAATTTTCTGTGTATAACATGCTGCTAGACCTAGCCAAATCAAAAGTAAAAACAACAAGAAAAATCCCCCCCAACAATTCTATCATCCATTATACCGAACCCCGACAAAAACATCATCATCACCTTCAGTGAACTCCAATTCACAATCCTTCGCATCAACAGGATCAGGATCAGCACATCTTATCCTTCGGTTTGCAACACTCTTCTTCGCCACAGTCTTGATCCTCATCTTGCGTTTCTCATTCCCTTGCATCTGAATATCTTGAACCACCTTCTCCAAATCATCATTCCTCACACCACCATCCACATTCCCCCATTCTTTCTCCCAATCACCATCATCATCAGAAACATACACATATTCAGCAGAATTATTACCCACGGTCTCGTAACCGGGTTCTTTCACCTCGTAAAACTTCAACGGCACTCTAGCCCTACACTTGTAATACTGCCGCTGCTCCTCCCCTTCCACCGTCACCCCACCCACTTTCACCGGCGGCTTCACCGCCACGCCATGAAAAGCCTTAACACAACCCTGACACATCAGCGAGCAACCTTCATACCTCTTCTCGAACAGATACAGGTTCCAGCAGTAAGGACAAGCAGTCCAAAACGTCGCCGTTGTATCAGCAATACCGCGAGTTACCATATCGTGATCGTAAACAGCGCGTTTCCCCGGGTCGGAGAGCACGTGCCAGGCCTCACGGACACGTGCTAGGGCTTCATCTTGAAAGGGGAATTTGTCAGTGGCAGTAGGGTCCAACAGGATCGCGAACTTCGCGTAATGCTGACGAGCTAGGTCACGGTTGACGGTTTCGGAGCGGGGGAGACGGAGGACGGAGTAGTGATCGGCGGCGGAGAGAACGTCGGCGATTGTGAGGATTCGGCCGACGGAATCGGAGAGAGGTAAGCGGCGGGCGAAGTCGCTGCAGGCGGAGAAGTTGCGGAGGGAGAGCATGGAGAAGCATGTGGCGATTGGGTTTTCGGGTTCGGGTTCGGATCCTCTGAAAGGATCCATTGGAATTCTGGTTTGGTGTGTGAAGAAGTTGAACAGAATTGATACGTGAAAAGACAAGAAGGGTGGTTTGGTCTTTATAGTAGCGACTTTTCTTGTTTTCTTAATTGATTATGTTAATTAGATAATCATCAATGATTATCATTAATAACTGATTATCTTTGATAACTATCATGGGATGGTATAGTACAAGCCATAGCCTAGTCAACACAAATATAAAAAAGCAATTCTTCAAAAAAAAAAAAAAAACTTAATTGAAAAATTCTTATTTATTTATTTTTATGGGGAGTATCCGGCATGGTCAAATTAATTTTTGACCATGTTAGGAGATGAAAGAAACTCGTATTTGACTAATTTAGTGAGCTTTGTTCATTGAGTTTTGATTGATAAAAAGAGATTTTGTGAAAATAAAAAAGAAAAAAAATATTTTATTACCATTCTTTTCAGGTGTAAAGATAAATAAAATTTAATTTTGATTCACAACTTTTATACTTTCAAATTTAATAGTGATGCGTGTTGTTAGAGTGACGTGCATTGCAAAAGAACCACGCTTTGTTAGAGTGGCGCGCATTGTTAAGAACAGGGCCGGCCCAAAGGGCAAGCTGCTAAAGCTAGGGCTTTAGGCCTCAAAAGTTTGAACTTAAGAAAGGCTTCAAATTTTTTTTATTTAGATATAAAAATATATAATGACATTTGAATTACGTATACTATTGTATTTGAATTGTTAATATATAGGCCTATTTTTCTATTAGTATTTAGTTCAACTCTTAACAACCACAAAACTAATATTTTGAAATACATTTTTAAAGACCTCACTTTAAAATTTACTTTAGGCCTCTAAACGGGTTGGGCCGGCCCTGGTTAAGAACCGTTATGATGAGTTTAATTTAAAACGTTGTTCAATAGCTCTTATAAAGACATGCTTTGATTTAGTATAGCACGCGCTGATAAATAACAATTATAGTGGTGCGCGTTGTAATATTGTGTTTAATTCTAAATGTTGTTAAATACTTCATCCATTTTTTATTATAAGTCGTTTTAGACTTTTCACACAGATTAAGAAAAATAATAATTGTTGTATGAAAATGAGAAATTACGAAGGTTTTTACAAAATTATACTTCATTAATGACATGTGGAAGATAAATTTATATAATTGAAAGGAAAGTGAATAATAAATATTTAAGGATATAATAGGAAAAATAACATTAATTATTTATTGGAATTATAAAGCGACTTATATTTAAATACAATTTTTTTTCCAAAATGACTTATAATAAAAGACGGAGAGAGTAATTGTTATAATGAATAATGACACGTGTTATTATATAGTGGTGCGAATTGTTTAATAAGCGGGCGTTGTTAGAGTGACACACATTATTAAATAACCGTTATAGTGAATTTAATTTATAAAAGTGCATTTCATTACCATTTCTTCTCACGAGTAAAGATAAATAAAATTTAATTTCGATTCACAATTTTTATATTTTTAACTTTTACAAAATAAAAAATATCATTAATAATTCATTTGTATTTATATCGTAAAACAATATATATTTTTCACTTAAATTTTTTTAGATTTAATTACAATTTTGGTCCTCCTATTATCAATTTTTTTTTGAATTTTGGTCCCTATATTTTAAAATCCGGAATTTTAGTCTATTTATTTTAGTTTTTTAAGGATTTTGGTCCCCTGCAAATCTGAAGGCAATTTTTAATGAAATGGAACTCACATTGATGACATATTCAACATAAATCTTAAATAAAAATAGTTTTTTTAAACAATTCACTACTGAACTAGCACTGACACATCATAAATGTGAGCATCATTTCATTTAAAATTGTCTTCGAATTTGCCGGGGGACCAAAATCCTCAAAAACTAAAATATATGGACTAAAATTCCGGATTTTAAAATAGGAGACAAAAAAAAAGAATAATAAGAGGACCACAATTGCAATTAAGCATTTTTTTTTTTATAATAAATTATAATACAAAACAAAAGGAGTGTTACACTTATCTATTTATTTTTCTATCAAACGACAAAGATATTTTATTTTTCTTTTTATTTATTTATTTATTTATTTTCTATTTCCATAAAAAAGGTAGGATATGCACTGCAGTGAAATAATTTTCTAGTTGTAAAAGCATAAAAAACAAATACATTTAATTTTATTTTGTTCGTATTCGTACATCTGACGTCCTTACACAACTACCAACTGAATTGGTTTAACGAGAGAAGTACATTAAATTTTAATATTTATATTAATTTTTTTTTAAAATAACCGCTCAAACGAACTTAATTTTATATAATAAATGTGACAAAATCACATTTTTCTCTTGTAAAAAAACTTATTTTTTTAGTGAAATCAAAAGATTAATACACATAACAAATAGTAAATAATTCAAATTTATTGGAAATTTATTATTGGAATTCTCACAATCTCAAAATAAATCAAATCTACACACACATGATCATAATAAAATCAAAGCAAAAGGGAAAAGAAATAGAATAAGAAAATTGGATTTTATTAAAATTAAAAATAACTAGTCAAATTACAAGAGCAAATAAGGGAAATTAAATTTTTTAGGCAAGAGAATTGTGTACAATCTGATTTTTTTTCCCTTTTATGGGTGCGTTTGATTTGTAAAATAAAAAGTACTGGATAGAACAATTTTAGGCAGTACAAACAGGACAATACAAGACAACTTTTTATATTGTACTGTGTTTGATAATTAATGCACTGGACAATTTTATTTTCAATTTTGCTTGATATGTTTATGCATAAGACAAAATAATATAATTTTTACTATAATATAATTGATTATTATATAAAATATTAATATTTATGAATAAAATATCAAATAATAAAAAGGAGGAAAAAAGATGAAGAGATAAATTTTTTTTACTCTATTTTGTTTAATATGTTTATGCAGTAGATAGAATAATATAATTTATACTATAATATTTTTTATTGTTATGTAAAATATTGATATTTATGAACCAAAATATTAAATAATGAGAAGAAAAGAAAAATAACAAATAGACATTTTTTCTCTACTTTGTTTGATATGTCGATGAATCGAATAAAAAAAGTAATTTTATTGTAATATTTTTTATTGATTTATAAAATATTAGTATTATATTTATGAATTAAAATATTAAATAATGAAAAAGAGAGTTAAAAAAAATGATATTTTGATATTTTTTTGATAATTTGTGTTTGGAATAAAAAGTTGTCCTATGATTTAGTGGAGGACAAGACTTTATGGTTTTGTCTTGTCCCTTGTTATTTATTTTGTAAAATACCATAATTAGTTTCTGCATCAAACAAGATATAAAAAAATTTGTCTTTTGTCCAGTACCTCAATTTTTAACAAATCAAATGCAACCTATATTTCTAATTGCCTTTATAAGATTTCATTACAAAAATTCATACAAATTTCTTAAATAAAAATTAATCGTTATGGAATATGCTGAAATTACGAGCGTAATGAACATTTTTGATTAACCGTATTCCTTGTTGTTTGACAAATATATTTTTTAGCACAAACAAATTACAAATTATGACCATCACAAGTAGGCAATAATCTTTGTTGAAACTCTAACTTCTTGATCAATATAAATTTTGATTGCAACATTTGACCATGTGGTATTTATCTTTGCTACTTTGCATAGAAATCTTCTAATCTTCTTTCATTTTTGCATTTCTTCTATAAACAATATAAAGCAAAATGTAGTGAAATAGAGCTAAAGCCAAACTAAAAACACTAATGTTGCCTATCAAACAAAATCATAACTACAAAGAAATCCTAACTAATCAAATTCCCCTATGCTTGTGTCATTGAATATCCTCAAACAATTACTTTAGACAAAAAAAAATTATGAGCAACCAGACTATGTGAAGTATGAGCATTAGGCAAATTTTAGGAATATCGATAACCAATTTTAATTCCAACTTAGAGGCTTAGATTTTTTTAAAATATAATTTTTTACCAAAAAGACACTTATCTTTCAAATTCTCTTTGTATTTTAAGGTAATGAACACGAACTCAAAATTTCATAAAAAATGCTCTACCATAGACTTACTATTGTGCAATTTCTTCAATACATCTCATATAAAAACTTATATAAATCAAAATTATTTTTCAAGATTGTCATAGGGTCAAAAGGTTAAAGTGAAATGTGGGATATAGAAAAAAATATATGCTCAATGAATTTATAAAATTCATCAATCAATTTAGATAATTTTTTAAAATTCAAACAAATCATTTAAGTATTCAACTATGAGATACAATCAACCTTGCTCTTTATTTATTTTCATTTTTTGTTTCACTCTTTTCATCATAATTTTTATTACTTTGTCTCATTTGTATTCATGAGAAACTTTAAGGAGATTTATTTTTTCAAACTCAATGTAAAAATTCAATAAACAATGAACCTCAAAATATTTTTTCTTTTCATTTTCTCATCATGTATTCAATTGCTCCATTTGAATTCTAAAACTCAATATATAATAATTTTATCAATAAAGTTGGGGCGATGTAAGATAATTCTTACCATGCTAAAAACTGGACAACTAGTGGTAAATATGAAACAAGTCCTAAGCCTGAAAATAATCAGTCCTAGAGTGATTTTTTTTTCAAACATGCTCATGGGAGAACTTAACCTTAAATATCTTTCAAGTCAAGATCTACAGAATAAAATCAATGATAAAAATAATTTAAAACACGAAAAAATGAGTAAAATACTTGATGTAACACAATATCCTATATAAGTCTGTAACTCATTTTTAGAAGATAAAACAATATGAGAACACTCAATTAGAGATTACGCTAATTTATAAAACCCAAAAAAAATTATCTTAAGCGGAGTAAATGGTCTATTTTTCAACAAAATGAATGACAAATGTGATTCCTAATCAAAGATATCTCATAATTAACAAAAAAAACTCAATCAAAGATACATCAATTATGAAATAGATATTCAAGAAAAGGTAAAAATCTCACAAAATTATGAAATTGGTGGAAAAAAAACATTAGGAGAGATGGTAGTCAAAAATTTGGGTTAATAGTAATTCAACCCCCTGTAATGTTAGCGAATTTTGCTTTTCCCTCCTCCCTACCTTTTGGCAACGGTTTTTTCAAAAAAAACGTTGCCAAAACCTGCCTTTAACAACGGTAGGGGTAAACCGAAACACGTTCATATTACAGGGGGTAAACAACTATTAACACGCGTGATCATAGTAGAATCAAAACTATAAAATAAAAACATTAAATTAAAAAAGGGAAAGGAAATAGAATAAAAAATCGGATTTTATTAAAACTAAAAATAATTATAGCAATATCAAAATAGCAATCAAGAGAAACTAAATTTTTATAGGCAAGAGAAGCATATACAATATGGTGATTTTCTTTCCTTTTTATAGCCCTAATTTCCTTCATAGGATTTCAATACAAAATCCATACAAATTTTCCAAATAAAAACTAATCAATTATCGAATATGGAGAGATTTTGATTGTAATGAACATTATTAGTTAACCCTATTCCTTGTTGTTTGACAAATATATTTTTAACGCAAACATTTTACGAACATTACAAGTCGGTAATAATTTTTGTTGGAATTCTAAATTCTTTCATCTTCTTGATCAACATGGATTGTGATTGTAACATTTGACCATGTGCTATTTAATCTTAGTTGTTTTGCATAAAAATCTTCTTTCATTTTTACATTTCTTGTAATAAACAATATAAAACATAATGTAGTGAAATAGACAACTAAAATATTAAACAATGGGACCGTTTGTCTTGGCTTTTTTTTAAAAATGATTTTTATAGTGTTACATAATTTTGTAGAAAAAAAATTTAAAAAATTTTGTTTATAAAAGCTTTCAAATGAAAATTTTGTTTAAATAGTTATTCTTAAAATGTGATTTTAGGTATTTCATCTATTTATGTAAAAAAATTGGATATCAAAAATTTTCAAAAAATCACTTAATTTTAAAGCTATTTTAAATAGATTTTCATAAAAATCATTTTTAAAATACAACTTTTTGAAAAAATAGCTATTTTGACTAAGTTTTGGTTTTCAATAATGTATGTTTATGTTATAGGATGTTAAAATTAATGTTTTATTTTAGAAAAAAATGAATATAATTTTTTTTTAATATTTTGAAAAACGATTTTGGAAAATCTATTTTAAAAAATACAAAAGAAAAAATCCATTTTTTTTAAAAGCTGAAATAAACAGACCCGTTAATATCGTAAGGACACAATTTTTTAACTAATCAAATTACTCCGTGCATGAGTCATTACATGTCTTTAAACAATTGCTTTAGATAAAAAAAGATCATGAGAAATCAGACTTTGTGAAGTATGAGCATTAGACAAATTTTAGAAGTAACAGATAACCAAATTTAATTCCGACTTAAAAACTTAGATTCTTTTGATAAATAATTTTCACCAATAAAACACTCAGCTTTCAAAATCTCTATGTATTTCAACGTGGTTAACATGAACTCAAAATTTCATAAAAAATGTTCTACCAAAGACTTGCTGTTATTCAATTTCTTCAGTGCATCCTATATGAAAATATACATGAATCAAAATCACTATTCAAGATTGTAATAGGGTCAAATGGTTAAAGTAAAAGTTGGGATAAAGAAAAAAAAGCTCTATGGATCTATAAATTTCATCGATCAAGCTGAATAAATTTTTAAAATTCAAACAAATTATTTGAACATTCTATTGTAAGAAACGATGAATCTTACTCTTTATTTATTTTTCCTTTCTTATTTCACTCTTTTCATTATCATTTTTTTCTTTTTGGTTTTGCATTTGTTTCATGTGTATTCACGAGAAGTTTTAAGGAGATTTAATTTTTCAGACTTAAAATAAAAATTCAATCAACAATGAATCTCAAAAGATTGTTCTTTTCATTATGTACTTACTTGCCCCATTTAACACACTTGTTCGGGTAAAGTCAGAACAGAAGGGCCAGCAACGACGACGAGATCTTCTGTGATGGTTGAGAAAAAAAGGGGTTGTACCTGCAAGCCAAAGTAAAAGAGAGAACAAAGATACAACAGAAAGTATGAGATTTTGGGTAAAGTTTGAATACCTTGCCCTCTAGGTGGAGAGGGATATTTATAGTGTTCTCTTTAGCGTGTGACTAAGTTAAGATATATTTTGGACTGTGCGCTATTCCAGGGTCCAAAATATAGGAGATGTTTGAATAAGTCTTCGTTCATCCAGGCAAACTGAACTAGCCGTATGCAGGGACGGGGGAGTAGCATGCTCGGATGGTCCACTGTTGTGGGAAGAGCACCGTTCAGGCGTGTTTGGTAGATGGGCAAAAGAGGAAAATGTGGCCTCTGTTTGCTCGGGCAATTGGTCCAATGCTTATTGGGTCTTTTTTATACTTCTGGGTGTATTGGGCCAATTCTGATAATTGGAACAGTCCAGAACAGGAGCCCCCAAGTCGTTGCTTCCGGGCGTGGGAGTAATGACTTAAAGTCAACTCATGAAAATGACGGGGAGACTTAACGAGGAGGACGTGTTTCTACGGGCAAGATGAAACGGTGTAGCATTGTGATCGGTGAACGGGAAGATGAGCAGCTGACTGAATGTTAGAAGCTGGCGTGTATGCTCGCCTCGAGCCTTGTGCTGCATTTAATGCGTAATGATGACTAGTTTAGCCTCTAGAGTTTTTAGGGTTTGAAGATGGTCTTCCCTCTTCCCGAGCTGAGCGTGCAAGTCATGTGAGAGCTTCAAGTGTTTATAAATACTTAGAGCGTTCCCTCATTTGAACTTTTAAGTTCTCTCTCCTCACCTTTCAGCTTTCACTTATCGCTTGCCCTTGCCGTCGTCATCGCCGCCGTAAACCCTTCCTTTCTCTCCAGTTTTCCAATTTCTCTTCACCACTCCAAGTAAGTTTGACTTCTGATTTTTTTCATTTTCATTGCATTTCCTTTGTTTTGCTTAGAACTGAATGTGGTTAGGATAGCTTAGGGATATATATATATATATATATATATATATATATATATATATATATATATATATATATATATATATATATATATATATATATATGAAAAATGTATTTTATGTATTTTGCTGCGGGTTTGAGTTTGGGTGAAAAAACCCGAACCTAACGGGTGTGGTCGTGGTGTTATTTTGCCACCTGAATAACTTTTGGGTTCGGGTTCGGGTAGTGATTTCGGGTGCGGATTTGGATAGTGTGAAACTCGCACCCGACCCGACCCGTTGCCATCCTTAGATGAGGGTTTAGTTGGATTTCGTCGTTATCTCCATCGTGGGTAGCGTTCTGAGCCTGAGGCTTTCTGGATTCCAATGGAAGCTCTCTCTTTTCTGAAAAAACTGTGTGAGTTTTCTGATGAAGCTCGATGAGTTTTCTGGTGGAGTTTCAACCGGAATCTGGGTTTGCCAGGTCCTTCGTTTGCTAATCACGCTGGGGATGCCGAGCATCACACTTTGAGTTGTGACCGTCAGTACCCTCGCCGAGGGAGTTAGTCGTTTGCTCTTCGAATAGGGGTATGGACCGAGGACCTTATTCTCAGACCAATTTACACCCTTTCACTTGATTAGCGGTGGAAGGATGGATTTGATTTATCGTCGAATCGACTAATGTTACACTATATTACTTGTCACATAATTGACTAATGCTTGATAAATTATGCTTTAAACCTTAAATTAAAAGAATCTTCTTAATTGTTGAACTGAGAAACATACCAACGATACCATTTACAACAAATTTTCCATCTAAAACTTTATATTATATTGTGTTTTCTAATTAATATATTTTTCAAATTTGCTATTTTTCGTATAAAAATACTTTTTTTCCCCGTATGTCACAAGGGTATAAAATTCTACTAACCACAAGATTAATAATTAATAATATTAATAATCAATAAAAGATAAGAAAAAGGGTGATGCACTGATAGTGTAAAAAAGTTTTACACTGTCAACCAATCACAACCTTGTTAAGCGCCAAATCTAACTGTAAATTTTAAATTACTGATATAATATGGCAGAATAAAATGTTTCTATTGAATGACAGTGTAAAGATTTTTTACACCGTCAATGCACTACCTTTTAACTCAAAAGATTGTCCAAAATGATAATTTGTTGCACAATTTTTTATTAAAAACCTACTCTAAATTGTCCAACAAATTAATTAGAGTTGCCAATCATAGGGTTGAAGACGCACTTGATTTGTCATTGAAAACAGTATACAAAACAAGAACAACCATAACTTGTTTTCCAATTTCTGCTTTTAAAGCTAAAAACAGTAGTTGTTCTTTAGCAGTTTACACAACATTGCCTTCAAACAAGTTTTTCTGTCTGTTTAAAACAAAAAAATTAAAAACAGAGATACCCTAAAATGTACTTAGTCTAAAGGTTAGTTCATGAACTGTGTATAAAATCCCAGCTCAATTCACAAATCGGCATAGATAGGTTTAGCTGTTTTTAATTTTCTCTAAAAGCATCTCCATATTTTTCACTTTGTCATGCTCCGGGAAATCAAAAGAAACAAAAACAACATTCACTTACTCGCCAAGCACTTTATCGAGTCCAAATTGCTTTTTGACAGTGTAAGTAATAATTTTTTGTTAACATTGATGATCATGTATCATTTTCCTTGCTAGTTATGGACAAGCTCTTTCTCAACCAGAAAAGTACTATATATGTATAAATCACGGTTGCAACAACAATGAAGACCCCGATATAGACACATGCAGTTGCTGCACAGACATAAAGATACCTGCAGAACAAATTGGCGGTGTGCGTTTTAAAAGGTTAAATGATATCCATAAATAAAAATGTCAAAAAATCATGATTTGTCCTTATTACTTCAATAAATCAGAGAAAGGAAGACTCACTTGGGGGAAAAGACACTCCAAATAAATAAATGGTTCCTCATCAACACTAAGACGATTGTGTTTGCCGACAAGAGAGTGGAGTTTATGCTCAGTGGTACTAGGCAAGGAAATCCAAGAAGAGACTTGAGAATTTCTCCAGAATTTCCATCGCCGGTAACTAATGGACAGATTCTGACCTTGATAGAGATGTACATGACCAAAGAAAAAAAGAATAACATTGGGGACGCATATGTAATGATGAACATTAGAACACCTGAAAGGAAGGTTGAGTGACTTGAAATTCCCTGCCAACAAAAGGTAATACCTTGCTGAGAAAAATAGATATTTATGGAGAATTTAAATCTGAAATGCAATGCAGAAAATATCATGATCTTTTGAAAATAATTGCAAAAGAAAAGTAGGAGATGTTACAATAAAAGCTCCAGCCACATCAATGGTAGCTAGCGTGTTACTGTTCCCAAGAGCAAAATGGCCTGCCATTCCCAGATTGTACAATGCAGTAATCTAACAAATGCACAGTATCAGTACATGAAATGCATTTTTAGCGCATTTAAATATTCATTATGTATCCAAAGAAATTACATGATGCATAGAAACAAGTACACGTAATTAACAGTCATGGTGTGGTTTGCTAGTTATCAGCTCAACAATCCAGTGTTACAAGGTTACAGTAATTTAATTTTTGTAGAATGTATAGTTAAATATCATAGCATCAATACTTCACTGCTATAGAGATACTCAGCTACAATTTTCATCCAAACCTGTATTTCATAGTGTGAAAGCCTAGTGCTTTGTTAATCAACCCCTGCTCCTATTATTCTAGCAACAGATAGGTAGTTGGGTCAGTGGGGGACAGTTGACCGAAGCATGTATGAATGCGAGAGTTATTTATTAGAAACTAGCATCAAGTAAGATATGAGACTTAAACAACATGTGCTTGCTATGTGAGAGTATTTTACTTAAGAAACCTATGGCATCCCATTTTAGCGGGACAAATGATATATGTGATTTGTAGCAAAAAGAGGCTTATGATTAGTTAAAAAAAACATGTAAATGATAGTAGCAAACAGGAAGCCGTGTGTTCCAAAGAAGCATAGGACAATACTACAATTAAAAATAAACGAGTGCATAATACACATAGTTACAAACACTATAGAGAACACATAATACACACATAAACTAATCCAAGAAATTTGAGAGTCTTGGTCTCTCCCTCCAAGAAATTTGAGGATGCCACCAATAAACTAATACTCAATATATGATTGAAATTTCATGAAAATCTGATGCAAAAAGAAATAATGCTTGAAAAAAGCAATTTTAACTCTGAACTCTAAACCCTTAAAGTTTAAAAAATACACACAAATCAAAACACAATAAAAAGAATTTAAAAACCCTAATCCAGTTAGAATCCGGTGAAATCACTTCCAGAGTGTTACTCGAGAGCCTAAAGCTAATCTGCTACAAAATATAAAATAAAAGTTTATTCACAAATCTTACAACTTACCTCAACCCATTGCTTATGATGTGACCCACAAGAAGAAAAGGCTTGGATGTAAGCCAAGATTTGAACATTGAGCAACACCAAAGGCATTGCATTAATTGGTCGTTGAAGCAACAATTGCAGAAGACACCATGATGTTATGTACACACACCCCATAACATGCAAAGAATCTTTTAAAACAAATATCGGTGTCATATTATGAACTTCTCCAGGAACAGAAGCTGACATGTAGAGGTTCCATTTTGAGCGCATTTCACGAATTTTTATAGGCATAATCCACGGTAAAACCAATACAACTGTAACAGTAGTAATTCCCATAATGGCATAGAAAACTTGAACTGATAAGGTGGCATCCTTATTGTATGAGGCAGACATGTCCTGATGTTTCATAAAATGTTGCAATACCAACAAACCAGACATTAAAAGGCTGAGCCCAATGACTGTTACAACTTTTGTTTTGGACTGCAAGAGAAATAATAAAAATATGCCCAACGTGATGATCATGATACATGATGCTATCTTAATCAGGTTTATATATTGACTTCCAGCCTGCTCAAGCCAGGTAGAAATGTCAGGAAGGTTAGTCCAATTCACACCACCTTGATGCCAGCCTTTCAAAATTCTTCCAGAAAACAGAGTAAGGAATAACAAACAAATTTGGCCTGATGTGTATTTTTCTTTCCCTAGTGAAATGTGATCATCAACTGCTTTGCTAAGGTCAAACGATTGTATTGCTTTCCGAAAAAATAACAAGTTTATTGTCGATGTTAGAAAATGCCAAATGTAATGCTCTTCCTCGACCATGGAACTCGATCCCATACTAATGACAAGGATGAGGATGCCAAGGAAAATGAACACTTCATCCAACTTCCATGGCTTTGAATAATTCTCAACATCTTGAATCTCCAAAGTAAGAACTTCTTTATTGATAACAAATAGAAGTTTCAGAAGTATCAAGCATGATGTGATCAAAGCAGCAACTCCAAAAGCAAGTAAACTAACTGGTCTCTGAACAAATACAACTGTCATGAATCAATAGAACAGAAAGAGAGATAAATATCAATAGAAACTCTAAACATTGAAGACTATGCATACATCAGTTGCTTTGTGTGATAGCCACTCGCTTGCTCTGCTCAGAAACTCATGATATGCTGCAACAGTGGTGTTGTAGCCTTCTGTAGTAATAGACCTAAAAAATAAATGGCAAATAAAAAAATGATTGCAAACATTTCTTGTAGAATTCATTAAAAACATGAAACACAGAATTGTTACATACTTGATGACTACTTCAGCCCTCCAGGTATCATGAAGAGTGGCAGCGTTTAAATACAAGCAACAAAACAACTTCTCCTTGCTACCTTTGCATTCACTCATTGTGGCTCCACTATTAGTAATAAAAGCATCACATGGAAATTTTCTACAAGACAAATCAGGCAATTGTGTTTGAAGTAATCTGAATAACTGCCATGAGTTCAACTGCAGTGCCCTCAAACTTTGCTCATCTAATGCACCAAAGAATGAAAAAAAAAAATACAATTACATAATTATGCTGTTGCAACATATAACATTGCTTAAAGAAACATTAGCCATGAAACATCAACATTTGTGGGTTTAGGTGTGTCAGCATGTCTGACACGCTCAAACACCTCAGACAAATGGCCCCTATAATATTTTTTGTTCTTCCTTTGGACACTCAGCTATAGTCAGAATGATCGCATCTATGTTTATTGTAAAAAGATTAGAAACAAAAAGATTTTGAAAGTAATAATATAAAAGATTTTTTAAGTAGACATTTGAAATGTTCCCACTTCTTTCTGCATACACAGCTTTCCACATTTTTCAATCTTCATTTTGCTTTCCCAACTTCTCGTTTTGGGTTTCCCTTTTCAGGCCTCTTATTTGATCCGTCAGGGTCATCATCTTCATTCTGTCTTAGTGGCCATTTGGGGGGCATCTCTCTCAAATATCTTCTATAAATGATGTGAATATTTAATTTTGTAAATATGTGTGTGTCTCGGTGTCATATTTTCGACATAAGCAGTGTCCACATATCTGAGTATGTGTTGTGTCAGGACCCATCATGCATGTATAAGCTTCATAGAACATTGGAAACAGATGGGGGGAACGCAATATCACCTTTGGATTAGTTTATTTGATAAATAGACAGAGAGAAAGAGAACTAACATGTCATAGAGTCGACCATTTGAGAGATCAAAACACCAATATTGTTTTTGGGAATTGGCACGCCAAAAAGTAAAGCTAATGTTGGCGCAATGTCAACCTGTTGTACAATACGATGTAAGTTGCATGAATAGTTAACCTCCTACAGCCCAAGATACTTTATATGTGGGTTGTTAACGTTAAGTTTGAGATTGGCAAACATGAAAACAGGGACGGTTATAACGCACAATGAGATAGGAGATTAGTTACAAGTTAGTTATTTCAATAACTAACTTGATATGCAAACTTTCCCTTTATAGAAAGTTAGTATCTTGTAAGGTAACTTTCCATAAATAGCAATTGTTAGTATGTACTCACTCCTAGAATGTAGAGTATGCATTCTTCTTCAAATATAAGTATCAATTGTACTTGATCATTCCAAATTAATGAAGTTAGATGCTTTGTTCATATTAGGTAACAAAATCATTTAAAACCAAAAAAGTTCTTCGCATTAGGAAGCATAGAGACATAAATTGGCTAATACAATTGATGCTAGAAAATGCTCTGAAGGTTTGCTAACTGATTTGGCAACACATTCAGATTCAAGAGAAGATATAAAAATTATCAAAATTGGTTAGTCTTTGTGATACAACTACAAGCATGAAGTATAGGTCCATACCTGAAAAATTGTGTCATGATAAGATAATGTGTGGTCAGAAGCATGATTTTTTGGTCCAATGAATAGAGCTAGGGAGTCTGTTTCCTCGTACGACGAACCTCCATGATTACCACTTTCTGTCATTCCATGGTCACTGACTACAACCTGTATGGCAATTTACAGCAGATATTATTTAAATCTTCAAACTTTTGAATGGACTCTGTCTTTACAGTAACTAATTGAAAATACCCCTAAAGAAAATTAGATGACCTAAGTTACTCTTCAAAGTACATAACATCAAAGATGTATAATCACAAATGCAAATTCTTATTGCTGCAGGTATGATCAAAACTAAAAGTTGTGATTTGAATAGTCATGAAAATGTAACATGGATGCATGACAAAGCCAAGGGCCATTAATCATCAATTTAAAAATTAAAAGCAAGCATTAATGTAGAACACCAACATATGTTTTCTGTTTTCTTATACAACCATGCGTGCAGGCTCAGGCTCATGCATGCAAATACTAAATGAAATTTCTACAAGTCCTATACGTTGCAAGATAAATAGATAAATTCAATGGGGGGACTCTCCGGTCCTTATTAATGTCACTTCACACACCACAATAAATAAGTCATGTGAATTCTGTAGTGCACAATTCAAAAGAGCAACAAAGAGATAGTCACAAACCAGAAGTGTTTGCCCTTGATCATTTGCTTGATTTTGCAATATATTAGTATGAATCATTTTCACTACTTCATCCATTTCAGAAAGTTTTGAAGCCATTAATCCACTGAAACATGAAAGGTCCCAGAGAAGCTTAGAGAACAGAATGGAACTAAAGTGTATAGTGCAGAGAGTTAGTGATGATACCTGCTGCGTCCACCAATATGACCAACATGATCCAATCCTAGATAATGAAGTATCTAAAATAAACTCAGTAAATGTGCATAGAATACAATGAATTCTCTATTGAAAAACATCATGATATTCTGAAATAATCGAAAAACCCAACAATTGACATGTATGGTTAAACTATGTAAAACCAAAAATTGAGTGCAAAAGTAGATTGAAATCTTCACAAAAGTCACGAGTAGAAAGAACTCTGTTGATATGAGATACAAAAAATAGTGTATTATCTAGCAATAAGCAAATCGATTAGAGTTTGGAGTAAATATTAAAAGGTAAAACCAAATAAAGTTATTTTTTCCTATTTGGTGTAATCATGTATGTAGAACCAAATGAACTATTATAGCAGATAAAAACAAATTCTGTTGGTTTGGTATGATAGAACCAAACCATCATCCTAATGTGCGTCCATAGAAAAGGTCAACTTGATATATAGTTAGATTTCAAGGAAATGAAGGGAAAATGTTTTCATGCAGTCAAATTGCACAAGTTCCAAACAGCAGCATAACACTCTGACTGTCTAATTTAATTGTCAAAAATTACCAACATATTTAAACTAATTCATATTGAAATCTCATTCAAGAAATCTGTATGTAAGGAAATAGTTGTCTTAAGGAAAAAATCATGGAATATAAATAAATTTTAAAATGCATACACCCTAAAAACTTATTTTTACTATCCATAACTCAAAAATACTCCACATAATAACTGGCAATAATCTTCATTGGTGATATGACACCCACACTATAACAACTTCCACTTTTTTGCCGGAAAAATAACATGAATAAAAGAGAGAGGAAAAAATGTAAAACCAACAGGTTCTATAGACAAAATAAATAAAACAAAGGCATAAGAGCATATCTTAAACCAGAAAGACAACAGTATAAAAATCAATAGTCAAAAATCATTACAAAATAGGAATTCAAGTAGCATTAGGTAGGAACAAAATTATGAAGTGGCTGTGCTACTTACGAGAAAATTCCAGTCATCCCTGCTAAGTTCATCACCAAGATGTCTAGACACATTGCGATCTACTTGTACAGTATCTTTAACCTATAGTGGCAAGTAGTTTCAATATAACAATGTTAAGAATAGAGCAACCAAAATATATACTCTCCGTCCGACAATATTCGTCGCACTGGACCATTTCTCACATATTAAGATAATATAATAAATGAAAGAAAGAGAATGATGATGTTACCCAATTACCCATACTACTAGTTCATTATTATAAAAGCAAAGTGAGGAATAATAACTTGAGAGTGATGCACATAACATTAGTTAAGAAGGTACATTAGAAAAATAAGCCACTAAAGCTTGGGATAATTTATTTATGCAAATTTGACAGATATTGTGGGACGGAATGAGTATACGATAAAGGGATTTGAGAGGTCATACAACTCTTTTTTTAATAAAAAATATGCCCAACAAATTGTGAATTTGTTATTACTGATAACTAAATGAGTGCTCTAGCCTATATGGAAGCACAAGACCATGTCTCTATGCTGATATGTACATTGAAGACTTACAAAAAAACTGCTAACTCCATCATGCCGTGCAAAGAATCCAGGAAATAACTTCAGCCATGTATCATCACCATGCATAACCATTTTCCATCCAATCTTAAAGAACTGTGCTGCAACAAGTAATGAGGGAATCATCACTGGTCTAAAAAATTCAAATGATAAGTTCAATTTTTCCATCCAATCTTAAAGAATTGTGCTGCAACAAGTAATGAGGGAATCATTACTGGTCTAAGAAAATTCAAATGATAAGTTCAATTTTTTCAACACGCTCAACTAACCAAGAAGATTGTCATCTGAATAAGCTTGAGAGTTAAAGTTGGAAGCCACGTCCAAAAAACCTCCTATTGCTCCAGAAACCATGGCCTGGAACAACAAACACAAGATAAAATATGAAGTTGGAAAAAGAAAAAGGAAACTCAGATCATGTGCTCTCTACAAACTTCCACATTTGAAACTGGAACCGACACTAACTTTCAAGCGAGGCATGGTAACTGTTGGCGCTGCAGCTACTGCATGATATCCAACACCCATACCATTTGCCAGCAATGACTGGGTGTATGGCATAGCTTCCACAAAAGCCTTGCTTGGTGGCTGACCTTTCTTGCCAAGCACAAATTCTGCTGGAAGACCATCAATGACCTGTATAAATTGCTCGTGTGAGACAAATTAATATCTTCAATAATGCCTCAGACCATGAACAGCCGTAAACAAATAAATGACCAAATTATAGATCCCAGAATATATGAAAGTTGTGTATACCATTAAGATGAGGCGATCATACGTAGGAGGCATCTCAGATACTTCCTACACAGAGCATTTTCCCAAACATTTCAGTAACAACAAAACAAGAAACAGAAATGAGAATTAAATTAAATCAACTAATCACCATTTATTATGTGCAAATCAAAGTCTGTAAGAATTCTTTCGATATCGAAAAAATTACTGCATAACATATGATCCTACCAACATTCATGAATGTACTCAAAATATATGTGTTATGTATCAAAGATTGTCATGGGAATAAGCCTGGGAGTTAAAGTTGAAAGCCACATCCAAGAATGTACGGTAACCAAGACGTGTATGGTATCCAACATTCTTCTGTGTAAGTTACCGACAAATGTGGTTACACTCAATTAGTTCTATCTTTTCAAATTATCACCGGTGCAGGTTTATTAGTGCCGTCTTGTGTAGATAATTCATAGCTTATCGTAGGGTGCGCATTTGCTTAACATTTTCAAATAAAGTCCAAGTTCCAACTACAACTACAACAAACAATCCCATTGTCCAGTCTAGTCTATCTTCAACCATTAATAAGCAATGAATAAACCATCAATTTGGTTCCAAAACTATATAAATGTACTAAATAGTTCCTAAAGTATATGAAATCTTTTAATTTAGTCGTTAACATTTTAATAGACAAAATTGACCGATTATATATTTTATATACTTTAAGGCCTAAAAATTATATTTATATAGTTCAGAGACTAAGGCAATGTTTGGATATTATAAAACAAACATAAAATTAATTGAGCAAAGTGGAATAGAGCGGAACGGGGTGGAATGGAACAAAGATGACATTTCATTGTTTGGGTATTTCATGACGGAATAGAGTAATTTTGTCATTCCGTCCAAATCTGAGGATACCAAAAATGATGGAAAGTAATGGAATGGGATGGAATGCATTCCATCGAGTTCCACTCCATTCCATCCTATTTTAATTAATCCAAACAATGAAACATAAATTTATATCATTCCATCAATCCAAACATTGCCGATTGATGGAATTGAATGGGGTGGAATGGTATAAACTTATGTTCCATTGTTTGGATTAATTAAAAATGATGGAATGGAGTGGAACCAAATGGAATGCATTACATCATATTCCATCACTTTCCATCATTTTTTGCACCGTCTTACTTGGGTTGATAGACAAAATTGCTTTATTCTATCATAAAATACTCAAACAATTGAATGACATTTTTATTCCGAGTTCCACTCCATTTCACTTTCCATTCCACGTTGCTCAATTAGTTTTAGAGAGATATTTATATAGTTTAAACACTAAATTGATGGTTTATTCTTTTATAGGAGAGGTGCAAGTCAGTTAGCATAGTTTTGGTACTAAAAATTCAATATTACAGCATTAAATATAAAATATCACAACGTAACAAATCCTACGAATCTCCAATTCGTAACAAATAGAAATGGAATAAATCTACCGTATACTGTGATCTATTATCAAACTAATTTTTATGAATATTATTGATTGTATGCTTAAAAAATCAGAAAAAATATATCAACGATCCGAAAATAACCAACGGAGTTTGCAATTCAGAAGCAGAACCTGATACAAAGCCCGAATTTGATCTGGAGGCAGAGACGCTTCGTTCGGACTTGAATTGACAGCGCCATCGCAGGCTGGGTGTCGGAAACTCTCAGAGTCACTAAAATTGAAACAAAAATCAAATAACGAGCGTGATAGAGATTTGATGTGATAAATTTTAAGTGTATACAGATATGTTGGAAGTTGAAGGTGTTACCTGTAGCCGGAGAGAAGAGGTTTGACGGGGAAGAAACTGAAGACGAAAAGATAGAGACCGATGAACTGGAGTGTGAGTGCAGCGATGGTGAATAGTGTTAGCTTTGTGCATGAAATTGATGACATTTGAAAATCGGATGGATCCAAATGCGGAGTACGGACTAGAGAAGGTCCGAGCAGCACGCGAGAGAGATGACCGATGTGGCGGAAGACGAAATTACTTCACTGCCACTGTCAGTTCAGTCATTTCATATTTCTCATGATTATGGATAAAAATGTGTGAATTTTTATTTTTTGTTTTTATTTTTTTTAAAGTGTTTAATTGATGAGTTTAATGGTTATGCACGGATCCAATTAGAATATAACGTTTTATTATGTCATTTAATTTTTTTAAAATTTTCAGTGTGACTTGTCCTGATTCATGATCGTCATTGGTTGACAGTGTAAAACTATTTTACAATGTCAATGCATATCTTTTTTTCTTTAATTGATATGTATTATCAGTGTAAAAAGTCGTATATCATCGATAAATTACGATAATTCATATGTGATACTTTAAATGTGATTAAAAAAAATTAAAAATATATAAAATTATAATGATCATGATTAACAGATTGTAAAATATTTTTACACTGTCAATTAATTTTATTTAAAATATGTGACTATTTATTGTTTAATAATTATTTAATTAATTTTAAAAAATTATATAATTTCATAAATTAAAATATTTCAATAATTATAAACAAATAAAAAATTATAAAGATTATTTTTTAATTATAAAATATTAAAATTATTATTATTTCGTTTAATATTATTTTAATCGTCAGCTCATCAAATCAATTAACTATTTAAAAATATTAAATATAAATAAAGTTATTAATATATCATTTACTTAAAAAATATTATTTTAATCGTCACTTTTCTTCTTCTTCTGTATCCCCTAAAGAGGGGTGATTTAGGATCAATTTTGATCCAAAATCACCCCTCCAAATTGTTCTTGTTTCTCTATTAGTTTATTAAGTGATTTTCACTTATACTTAGTGTTTTTTTTGTGATTTCGTCATTTTAGTGCGTCGTTGTTTGTTTTGATTTCCCGTCTTTGTGCGGTATATTTTATTTTTCTGTCTTTGTGCGCAGTGTTCATTTGTTTCAAGTTAAAATATGAGTTTCGATCTAGTGCAGATCCTATCTATGACTTTGGTGCTATTAACGCTACAGATCTGGAGGCATGAATATTTCAGACATTTCAATATAGTCATAGTTATATTCGTAGGCATATGCAATTTGCCGTTTTATGCTATTAACATGGATGTTGTGAGTTTGTTTGCAGATTGATCCTTTTTGTTTTTGGCGATTTTTAATTTGTATTGCAACAATGTACTCTATCGATTGGAATGAATGAATATTTTATTTAGTCAAAAAAAGAAAATTTACTATGAAATAGTTTATCAAAAAAAAATTTTACTATGAAATAATAAAAAATTAAACATTTTTATTGTCCATCTTTATGATTCATGTTTTTTTTTTATCAAAACATGCCTTGAATTTAGCAAGTCTCGCAGGAGAAGATCTAGCATACCACACAGCATGACAAATTCTACCAACAGAATCATCAATGTCTTTCAAATTTTCTTTCACAATTAAATTCAATATATATGTGCGCAACACTGCATATGAAAATGGTTTCCACTCATAATTAAATTATTCTTAGACAAAAGTCTTTTTTTGAGACGCTCAACCCCAGCATCATTAAATGAGGCATTATTAACCGTCAAACTAAGCACGCGATTTAACCCCCAACTATTCAAGCACAAGGTCAGCCCAATCAATCTGGAGACCTCATTTTAATTTAAAAAATGGACTCAAATTTTTTAAAAAAATGAAATTATGATAATTAAAAATGACACATCAAAAATATTATTATATATTAATAAAAAATAAAATTAATTATAATTATTTTAAATTTTGATCATTCTCAATTTTTTATGTATTGGATTTTTATCATAACACTTTTTTATTTAATGTATTTTTATTATACCATTTATTATGTCGCTTAATATTAATGAAAAATTCCTAAAATTTAGGGCCCTGTGCTGTAGAGTTTGTTGCTCTTGCACAGGGTTGGACCTATTCAAGCACATCTTCATTATTATATAAATAACATCCCCTAAATAGAGCTCAAAAGTGAGTTTGGCAGGGGTGATTTGGCTCTCAAAAGCTTGCAAAATGAAGAGGAGAAGATCCCTGTTTATAGGAGGAATGAAATGGAATATTGATGTGAAATGCTCCTCCTCCTCTTCATTGGGTGAAATGCAACACAGATGGAGCTTTCCTTCCTAATTCCACGACTGCGGGCTGTGGTGGCCTCTTTCGGGATCACTTAGGCAATTTCCTTTTAGCGTTCGCTAATTTTGTCCCTTGACCTTCGTCTACTATAGCGGAGTTCCAGGATGCTTTGTGTGCTATAAAGCTGGCTATGGAGAAAGGTTGGAATAACCTTTAGATAGAGTCGGACTCCAAACTTGTGGTGCAATCTTTCTCTAATCCTTCTTTGGTTCCTTGGCAAATCAAAAGGAGATGGAACGTTTGTATCTTGTACCATTACAACAGGCATCTTTTTTTCTCCCACATCTACCGGGAAGGCAACACTTATGCAGATTTCTTAGCTAATGTAGGCTTACACTTAACATCTCTAACCATTTTTTAGTCCATTCCTTTAGGTTTAAGGAAGGATTTTGTAAGTAATGGATTAGTTTTGCCTTATTTTAGATTCTCATCCTGTTGAATATTCCTTATATTAACGGTTATTTTGATAAGACAGTTATTTTTCCTGAGATTGGTGTTAAGGAAGAGTTGTTTGTCTGCTAAGCAAGTTGATGAGTCGGTGCAAGATGGGGCTGAATTGTTTATGTTGTTGACAACTTTGGATATTCGTGAGAAGAGAACAATTGAAGAATTTCCAATAGTTTGTGAGTTTACGGAGGTATTCCCTGAAGATATAAGTGATTTACCTCCGAAACGTGAAGTGGAGTTTTCGATTGATTTAGTTCCTGGAACTAGTCCTGTATCGATGGCTCCCTATAGGATGTCTGCTTTTGAGTTGAAAGAGTTGAAGAGTCAACTGGAAGATTTGCTTGAGAAGAGGTTTATTCGTCCTAGTGTATCACCGTGGGGTGCACCTATTCTATTAGTCAAGAAGAAATAAGGTTCGATGAGATTATGTGTTTATTATAGACAATTAAACAAAGTGACGATTAAGAACCGATATCCACTTCCGAGAATTGATAATTTGATGGATCAGTTGGTTGGGGATAAGGTTGTTGTTGTGTTCATCGATGACATCTTGATTTATTCTAAGAGTGAAGAGGAACATGCTGAGTGTCATACCCTAATTTTGACCCCCCTGAGATGTCATACCTCCAAACATCTCATCAAACTCAAGACAGATACTCAGAGCAGTCACTTGTTTGTCTGATACCCAATCGAGGGTGCTCAAGGACAAAGGAGTTCAGGCAAAGGATCAATCAATATAAGAATAACCTCTAATACAATCATGGGACTCAAATGATTCATTTATCCACCTATGTTGATTAGACATCAGTCATCAGGGCTCAGGTTTGCTCAGATCACCAGACTAGGGTTTTGGGAGGTGTTCTAATGCAAAAAGGACAAGTTGTAGCTTATGCTTCAAGGCAACTCAAAGTTCATGAGTTGGCAGCTATTGTGTTTGTGTTAAAACTTTGGAAGCATTATTTGTTCGGATTTGGAGTTGGCAGCTATTATATTTGTGTTAAAACTTTGGAGGTATTATTTGTTCGGATCGAGGTTTGATGTGTTTAGTGATCACAAGATTTTGAAGTACTTGTTCGATCAGAAAGAGTTGAATATGAGGCAAAGGAGATGGTTGGAGTTCTTGAAAGACTATGATTTTGGTTTGAATTACTATCCTGGAAAGGCGAATGTTGTAGTCGATGCATTGAGTAGGAAGTCATTGCATATGTCTATGTTGATGGTTCGAGAGTTTGACTTGTTGGAACAATTTAGAGACTTGAGTTTGGTTTATGAAACGACATCTTCTTGTATTAAGCTTGGTATGTTGAAGCTTACGTGTGGCATTCTTGATGAAATTAGAGAAGGTCAAAAATCAGATTTGAAGTTAGTCGATGTTATGACATTGATTAATCAAGGCAACGGTGGTGACTTTCGGATTGATGAGAATGGTATCATGAGGTGTCATGATCGAGTTTGTGTTCCGGATGTTGCGGATTTGAGGAAGAGAATTCTTGAGGAAGGGCATAGAAGTGGTTTGAGTATTCATCCTGGTGCTACTAAAATGTATCAAGATTTGAGGAAAATGTTTTGGTGGCAAGGTATGAAGAAGGACATAGCAGAATTTGTGTATTCTTGTTTGATTTGTCAAAAGTCAAATAAAAAACCGTCTGGTTTGATGCAACAGTTATCTATTCCTGAGTGGAAATGGAATAGTATTTCTATGGATTTCGTTTTGGGTTTACCGAGAACATCGGGTAATTGTGAAGTGATTTGGGTCGTTGTGGATAGGTTGATGAAATATGCTCATTTTATTCCGATGAGAATGGATTATTCGATGGAGAGGCTTGCTAAGTTTTACATCGAGAGGATTGTGTGTTTGCATGATATTCGGTCGAGTATTGTTTCGGATAGAGATCCGAGGTTCACTTTGAGATTTTGGAAAGGTTTGCAAAGTGCCTTGGGTACGAAGTTGCGTTTGAGTTCGGCGTATCATTCGCAAACCGATGGTCAAATGGAGAGGACTATTCAATCGCTTGAAGATCTTTTGAGTTCTTGTGTTTTGGAACAAGGAGGGAATTGGGATAATTTCTTTCCTTTGATCAAATTTACATACAATAACAGTTTCCATTCTAGTATTGGAATGGCACCTTTTGAGGCTCTTTATGGTAGAAGGTGTAGAAATCCTTTGTGTTGGTACGAATCGGGAGAGAGTGTTGTGGTTGGACTCGAATTGATTCAAGAGACAACGTATAAGATTAAGATGATTCAAGAGAAGATGAAGGCTTCTCAGAGTCGTCAAAAGAGTTATCATGATAAGAGGAGGAAGGCTCTCGAGTTTGAGAAGGATGATCATGTGTTTCTTCGAGTTACGCCAGTGACGGGTTGCATAGTTTAACGTCGCGTTTCATTGGTCCTTATCAGATTTCGGAAAGGATAGGTGAAGTGGCATACTGTAACACCCTAAATCTACCCCAAGCATTTATGCGGAAAATATCAGAGTATAAAAATTCTCAAACAGAATCAGGATGTCACACATTCAACATAAACATAAACCTGTCATGCTTTTTAAACTAATACATAACACTATCAGGATTGGAGTGAACAAAACTTATAACATATATCTCAACTTTTGAATAACATAGTATTCATAGCATAACCCAACTTAGGTTCAACATGCAACAGATTCACAATGATCCAACAATTAAGACATAACATCTTTTGAATCATAAAAAGAAACAATACAAACAAATCCTCAAATACATCATAAGGTTCAATAAGCAAATAACAACATCAAGCAAGTGTTTATTTCCCCCCAAGTGCTACGTATCAGAGCAATGACACCCAAAACTCGACTATAAGCGGAAACAGCTACTCATCTGGATTACCTGCACGTTACCCACGTGGAGGCAACATTCAAACAGAAAGGGTGAGATATCAAACTATATAAATAAGATTATGATAAATCATATATTAGGTGATGAATATAAATGAACCACCGTTTCACACAACATCAACATAAACAACACTAAGAACATCATCAAAGAATAGTCTTGATATCAACACATCGGCATCTTCATTAAATCAACACATAAGCATCACAGTGCATGGACAACAACTTCAACCAACAAGAACTAACAAAGACTCGAATGCGACTCAACTATGCATATGCATGTGGTACCATTGGAGTAAAACTCCCAACTTAGAACATTGCCAGTAATTCCGAGGCATAAGGCAAAGCCTTCAACACGGTCACATATCAACATCACACCGTTCAACTTTATGTTATGCTATGCTATGCGCAAACATACAACGACCACGATTCGACAACGAAACAACGATATAACAACAACACAACAACGGTCACATATCAACAATCACACCGTTTAACTTTATCCCAAAGACTCACGACACAATCTTAACAACGGGATTATCAACTTCATAACAATATATATAAAATATCAAAATTCACTAGGATTCACACCTTAAGGCTACACACAGGACAATGTACAATAATAATCATATCGGCAATCACAACATTATTTGCAACAAATGCATCCAAACCCAAACCATAGTTTTCGGTCAATTCGCAAAATAATCGCAATATGCCAATATATCAAATAAGTCAAAACAACTTCCAAATTAACATCTAACTCAATTAGAGATAATGTTAATTATCAAAACAACATAATTGGCATAGCAATATATTATTCTCAACCTAAATATTCAACCAAAACGCAATTACGGTCAATTTCTCAAGATCCCGTAATTTACCGATAAACCGAATAATTTATCCAAGTCTAAGTATTTTTCAATTAAATAGACTCGTTGCAATTAATTCAACTATTAAATTTAACCAACTAATTAATATCACACCATATTTATTTTAATTTACTATTTCATTTTTTTATTCAAAAACCAACATTTAATATAAAGGATATTCAAATCCATACAATTTCAGTAGGTTCGTAAAATAGCACAATTTCAACAAAATATCACCACCACATTAACCTACTAATTAAACTTAGTTATCACGTAAATTTTCATCAAATTCCGGACAACTAATTATACCGCTTAATTCGATCAAATGGGACAGTTTTTAACTTTGTTAAACTTCTACTATTTTTAATTTATTTATATTCATTGTAAATGTTCAAGCTTCACACAAGAAGCATCTCAGTATATCAATTGCACTACATTGTGCTCTTTGGTTTCTATTGAATAGTAAGTCACTTCATAATTTGCACACAGGACAACAACAAATACAGACTAGTGAACAAAGTTTTAAAAATATATATATATATATATATATATATATATATATATATATATATATATATATATATATATATATATATATATATATATATATATATATATATATATATATATTCACTATTATATACATAACCATTGTATTATAATTCTATTATATACATAATATATATTAAGTAACCATTGATAAAGTAGGAAAACAGAGAAAAGCAATTTGTAGAGTATACCAATGGACTACACATGATGAGAAAATGGAACTTCTTACTAGAATGCCTAAAACGAAAATAACCTGTAAGCACACATTGCCAACTGATCTTGGCTTCTGGACGTCACACAACAAAGGGTTGACCGTCTCAAAGGTGCTAATTATTCTAAGCACTGTGCATTTATATATTCCAACTCAAAACAGTATTAATGAACAACAACATTACCGAAAATCATTTGCAATCTCAAACAGAAAATAAATTTAACACCACACAATGATTAATCCATACCCTAAACCCACATACAATCTATCATATTCTCATTTAGGTAGTAAGAATCCCCCCTTACCTTGGATTGAGTGCAGCTCTAAGAAGTTTCAATGGAAAATTGAAGAAAAATTGCACTTTAGAGCAACACTTTTGGATCCCCTTTCTCCTCTTCACAAACCCTAGTCTCCTTTCTTTACTTTTCTTTTTCACTTTTTTCGGTTCTCTCTTTCTCTCTATCTATGTTTCTATTTTATTTTATTTATTTTAAATGGCAAAAGAGACCACCACCACCTAATGGGCCTATCAAAAGACACCCCTTAACACTTAGAAATATCATTAATTAAACTAAAAATTTATTCTACTCTTAATAAAAAAAATACTTCAACTTAAATATCATTAAAATAAAATATTATTATTTAATATACCGACTGAATACTCTGTGTCTCACATTTCCGGTCTAAACTTAATTACTCAGAAAATTCCCAAAACGCTAAATATTAACTCATTAATATTTCTAATACTAAAAATGTTAAAATCTCCGATTAAATATCGATCCGCTATCCCGAGCTAATACCGACTAAAACGCCCCAAAACGCAAAAATTTCAGAAAACATCACAAATGTCTAAATTAAGAAAATAATTATTTTTCTGGGCGTTACAACTCTCCCCCACTAGAATATTTTCGTCCTCGAAAATAGAAATTTACCTGATTCAAATAACTCGGGATAGGAGTCTCGCATCTTGCTCTCCAATTCCCATGTCAAGCTTTCACCAGCAGCTCCTAACCAGACAACTTTCACCAATGCAATCTCCTTGCCTCTTAGAACCTTCATCTCGCGATCCACAATTCGCACAGGCATCGTCTCCACTGTGAGATTATCACGCACTTGCACATCGTCCATCTGAATCACATGAGACGGATCGGAAACATACTTTCGGAGTTGTGACACATGAAACACATCGTGCAAATTAGCAAGATTTGGCGGTAACGCCACACGGTAAGCAACTCTCCCAACTCGATCCGATATCTGATACGGACCAATAAAACGAGGAGTGCGCTTTTTAGACTTTAGAGCTCGCCCAACACCAGTCACGGGTGTGACTCTCAAAAATACATGATCACCAGCTTGGAATTCCAAATATTTCCTCCTCTTGTCATGGTAACTTTTCTGCCTACTTTGAGAAGCTTTCATCTTATCTCGAATAAGCTTCACCTTCTCAGTAGTCTCTCTAACAATCTCGGGTCCAAGCACCACACTCTCACCCGATTCGTGCCAACACAACGGAGTCCTACACCTCCGACCATACAACGCCTCAAAAGGTGCCATCCCAATACTAGAATGGTAACTGTTATTGTAAGTGAACTCAATCAACGGAAGATAAGTATCCCACGAACCTCCCTGCTCAAGAACACATGCTCTCAACAAATCCTCCAATAACTGAATAGTTCTCTCGGTCTGACCATCTGTCTGTGGATGATACGTCGTACTCAACCTCAATTTAGAACCCAACGCCTCTTGCAAACTCTTCCAGAAGTCGGAAGTAAACCTCGGATCTCTATCCGACACAATACACAAAGAAACACCATGCAACTTCACAATCACCCTGACATATATCTCTGCTAACTTTGCAATCGGGAATGTGATGTTAATAGGTATAAAGTGTGCCGACTTCGTAAGCCTATCAATAATCACCCAAATCGAATCAAATCCTCTCGAGGTATTAGGTAATCCCGTCACAAAGTCCATTGAAATGCTATCCCATTTCCATTCTGGAACTTCTAACGATTGCATCAACCCTGCAGGCTTCTGATGCTCGATCTTTGACTTCTGACAAGTCAAACAAGCATACACAAACTGTGCCACATCACGTTTCATACCAGGCCATAAAAACAAACTCTTCAAGTCTTGATACATCTTTGTAGCTCCTGGATGAATACTCAAACTGCTTCTATGACTCTCTTCAAGAATCACTTTCTTAATCTCTTCATCATCAGGAATACAAATACGATCTCGGAATCTCAACACACCATGCGCATCTAACTTGAAATCATCCTTCTCAAGTCGATCGGTTCCTACCATCAAATCCACCAACTTCACATCTAGCTTCTGAGCCTCTTTGATATTGTTGAGAAAGTCATTGTTAATCTTTAATATTCCTAACATAACACTATGCGGTGTCACTTCACAAACTAAGCTCAAATCTCGGAACTGCTCAATCAACTCCAACTCCTTAGCCATCATAGCCGACATATGCAAGGTCTTTCGGCTTAAAGCATCGGCCACAACATTAGCTTTTCCGGGATGATAATTCAAACCGAAATCATAATCCTTCAATAATTCTAACCACCTTCGCTGCCTCATATTCAACTCTTTCTGATCAAAAAGGTACTTCAAACTCTTATGGTCACTAAACACTTCAAATCTCGAACCATAAAGATAATGTCTCCAAATTTTCAACACAAAGACCACTGCAGCCAACTCTAGATCATGCGTAGGATAATTCTTTTCATGAGTCCTCAACTGCCTAGACGCATAAGCAACCACTTTACCATTCTGCATAAGCACACCACCTAACCCCATCAGACAAGCATCACAGTACACAACAAAAGGCTCTCCCGGATTAGGCAAAGTCAAAACTGGAGCCGACGTCAACCTCTTCTTCAACTCATTGAAACTTTCTTCGCATCGAATATCCCACACAAAAGCTTTTCTCTTGCAAGTAAATCTTGTCAACGGAAGTGCCAATTTAGAAAATCCTTCGATAAACCGTCTATAGTATCCGGCTAAACCCAAAAAGCTTCTAATCTCTGTAGCTGATTTCAGAGCTTCCCATTGTAACACAGCATCAACTTTAGAAGGATCCACGACAATGCCATGACCAGAAATGACATGACCAAGGAAACTAACTTCATGCAACCAGAATTCACACTTAGACAACTTGGCATACAACTGCTTCTCTTTCAGAACTTGTAACACAATTCTCAGATGCTCTTCATGCTCTTCTTCAGATTTAGAGTAAATCAGAATGTCATCAATGAATACCACTACAAACCGATCCAAGTAAGTATGAAAAATACGGTTCATGTACTCCATGAATACTCCCGGCGCATTAGTAACACCGAAGGGCATCACTGAATACTCGTAGTGTCCATACCGAGTCCTGAACGCGGTCTTCTGAATATCATCTTCTTTTACTCTAATCTGGTGATATCCGGACCTCAAATCAATTTTAGAAAACACGCTAGCACCCACCAATTGATCCATCAAGTCATCAATTCTTGGAAGCGGATACTTGTTCTTGATCGTCACTTTATTCAATTGCCGATAATCAACACAAAGTCTCATACTTCCATCTTTCTTCTTTACTAATAACACGGGCGCTCCCCACGGTGATACACTTGGTCTTACAAACTTTTTCTCAAGCAACTCTTCTAATTGCTTATTCAATTCAGACAACTCAGATGCAGACATCCGGTACGGTGCCATAGAAACAGGTCTGGTACCAGGTACAAGATCAATCGCAAACTCAACTTCTCTTTCTGGAGGTACATCAGGAATTTCATCAGGAAATACCTCAGGAAATTCTCGCACCACCTTTAACTCGTCAATTCTAACTTGATTCTCAAAAGACAATGACGCCATCAACGAGAACATTTGTGCCTCGTCTTGCATCAATTCCCTCAACTGCTTACCAGTCAACAAACCAACTCCTTCTTCCTCGGGAGAAGAAAACCTCAAGGACTTGTTAAAACAATTGATATGAACATAGTTATACTCTAACCAATTCATACCTAAGATCACATCTAATCCACTTAACGGCAAACAAATCAAGTCAACAACAAAGTCTTTGTCGAAGATCGACAAAGGACACTTTAAACACATCAGAGAAGTAGTCACCGATCCCTTAGCTGGAAGATCGACAACCATCTCTCCATTCATGGAAGACAACATTAGACCCAATCTTTCAACACAATCAGAAGCAATAAAACAATGAGTAGCACCAGTATCAATAATAGTGATTAAAGGAGTACTATTAATGAAACATATACCTCTGATGAGTCGGTCTCCACTAGCTGTAGGAGTCCCAGCTAAAGCAACCACCTTTCCACCAGATTGTGCCTTCTTCTTTGGACACTGGCTACCAATGTGTCCCTCTTCGCCACACGTGAAACATACCATGTCCTTATGCTTACAATCAGACATTGCATGTCCCATCTTACCACATCTGAAACACTTCCTCGCATCAGCAGTACAAGCATTGCTCTTATGACCAGGTTGACCACACTTGAAGCATACAATCCTAGCAGGAGCATCTCCCCCACTAGACCTCTGACCATGAGTAACTCTTTGTTTCCCTTTACCAGCATCATACAGTTTCCCACGGCTTTGTTGATTCTTACCCCTTCTATCACTAACCATCTTGTGATGAGCATTACTATCTTCCTCAAAGATCCTACAACTGTCAACCAAATCAGAAAACAAACGGATCTTTTGGTACCCAACAGCCTTCTTGATTTCCGAGCGTAACCCATTCTGAAACTTGATGCACTTAGAAAATTCAGCACCTTCGCCATCAAAGTGAGGATAGAACTTAATCAACTCAGTGAACTTGGCAGCATACTCGGTCACAGACTTGTTCCCTTGCGTCAACTCTAGGAATTCTATCTCTTTCTTACCCCGAACATCTTCAGGATAGTACTTCCTCAGAAATTCCCTGCGGAACACATTCCAAGTGACTTCCTCACCTGAAAACTCCAACCTAGCAAGTGTCTCCAACCACCAATCATCAGCTTCCTTAGCCAGCATATGAATGCCATATCTGACCTTCTGAGCAGGAGTACAATCCATAACACGGAAGATTCGCTCGAGCTCCTTCAACCAATCAAGAGCACCATCAGGGTCATGCGTACCCTTGAACACCGGCGGATTCTCCCTTTGGAAAGTCGCCAAACTACGAGATCCAGCATTCTCGTCAGCATTCGGTTGGTTCTGCATAGCCTGAGCCATCGCTTCCAAAGCAGCGGCTATCGCAGCATCATTCCTCCCAGCCATAGCGTCACTACAACACAAAAACAATTAGCACAAACAACAATACATGATTGTTATACTACATTACGACTCGACACTTGGCCGGACAAGACCGACCTGCTCTGATACCACTAATGTAACACCCTAAATCTACCCCAAGCATTTATGCGGAAAATATCAGAGTATAAAAATTCTCAAACAGAATCAGGATGTCACACATTCAACATAAACATAAACCTGTCATGCTTTTTAAACTAATACATAACACTATCAGGATTGGAGTGAACAAAACTTATAACATATATCTCAACTTTTGAATAACATAGTATTCATAGCATAACCCAACTTAGGTTCAACATGCAACAGATTCACAATGATCCAACAATTAAGACATAACATCTTTTGAATCATAAAAAGAAACAATACAAACAAATCCTCAAATACATCATAAGGTTCAATAAGCAAATAACAACATCAAGCAAGTGTCCATTTCCCCCCAAGTGCTACGTATCAGAGCAATGACACCCAAAACTCGACTATAAGCGGAAACAGCTACTCATCTGGATTACCTGCACGTTACCCACGTGGAGGCAACATTCAAACAGAAAGGGTGAGATATCGAACTATATAAATAAGATTATGATAAATCATATATTAGGTGATGAATATAAATGAACCACCGTTTCACACAACATCAACATAAACAACACTAAGAACATCATCAAAGAATAGTCTTGATATCAACACATCGACATCTTCAACAAATCAACACATAAGCATCACAGTGCATGGACAACAACTTCAACCAACAAGAACTAACAAAGACTCGAATGCGACTCAACTATGCATATGCATGTGGTACCATTGGAGTAAAACTCCCAACTTAGAACATTGCCAGTAATTCCGAGGCATAAGGCAAAGCCTTCAACACGGTCACATATCAACATCACACCGTTCAACTTTATGTTATGCTATGCTATGCGCAAACATACAACGGCCACGATTCGACAACGAAACAACGATATAACAACAACACAACAACGGTCACATATCAACAATCACACCGTTCAACTTTAGCCCAAAGACTCACGACACAATCTTAACAACAGGATTATCAACTTCATAACAATATATATAAAATATCAAAATTCACTAGGATTCACACCTTAAGGCTACACACAGGACAATGTACAATAATAATCATACCGGCCATCACAACATTATTTGCAACAAATGCATCCAAACCCAAACCATAGTTTTTGGTCAATTCGCAAAATAATCGCAATATGCCAATATATCAAATAAGTCAAAACAACTTCCAAATTAACATCTAACTCAATTAGCGATAACGTTAATTATCAAAACAACATAATTGGCATAGCAATATATTATTCTCAACCTAAATATTCAACCAAAACGCAATTACGGTCAATTTCTCAAGATCCCGTAATTTACCGATAAACCGAATAATTTATCCAAGTCTAAGTATTTTTCAATTAAATAGAATCGTTGCAATTAATTCAACTATTAAATTTAACCAACTAATTAATATCACACCATATTTATTTTAATTTACTATTTCATTTTTTTATTCAAAAACCAACATTTAATATAAAGGATATTCAAATCCATACAATTTCAGTAGGTTCGTAAAATAGCACAATTTCAACAAAATATCACCACCACATTAACCTACTAATTAAACTTAGTTATCACGTAAATTTTCATCAAATTCCGGACAACTAATTATACCGCTTAATTCGACCAAATGGGACAGTTTTTAACTTTGTTAAACTTCTACTATTTTTAATTTATTTATATTCATTGTAAATGTTCAAGCTTCACACAAGAAGCATCTCAGTATATCAATAGCACTACATTGTGCTCTTTGGTTTCTATTAAATAGTAAGTCACTTCATAATTTGCACACAGGACAACAACAAATACAGACTAGTGAACAAAGTTTTAAAAATTAAATTATATATATATATATATATATATATATATATATATATATATATATATATATTCACTATTATATACATAACCATTGTATTATAATTCTATTATATACATAATATATATTAAGTAACCATTGATAAAGTAGGAAAACAGAGAAAAGCAATTTGTAGAGTATACCAATGGACTACACATGATGAGAAAATGGAACTTCTTACTAGAATGCCTAAAACGAAAATAACCTGTAAGCACACTGTGGACCTCCGATTTTTTTTAATACCGGGCCATACCTCTGATCTGTAGAGATACGTGAACTGACTCTTTTTTGTCGCTTAATGCTTTCGCATTTTTTTTGAAAATATCACAGAGTCGCCACCGACCTTTTATTTTATCCAATTAAGGAAAGGTTTATAAAAGAAACAGAAAAAAGACCTTTAAGAAATTCTGGGTAAGGGGGTAGGTTATACAAAGGGAAGGTGTTAGCACCCTTTGTATCCATGGTTATCCATGGGCTCTTAAGTTTGCTTAGCTCACTTGTTTTTCGATCACTTTTCAATTGCTCTGAAATTGCTCATATGTGGTTTCAAATACCTTTGTAAATTGAATTTTGTAATGATCCGTGTGTGGATGTATACAAAATGCTTGTTTATCTTTCGAAAGATGTTTTGAAAGAACGTTAACTTTGTAATAACCCGTGTTTGGATGTATACAAAGTATTGTCTTTTTTTGAAAGTTTTGAAAAATCAACAGTGTATGAGAATTTTGTTTGTTTTGATTTGAGCAAGCAAACTAGGAGGTCTACCCTGAGTTGTAAGGTCTTTATCCTATTTCCTTTAAAAATCTATCCTTTCACCGGATATAAAAGCAAGGTTCGATTTTGTACTCAAAACAGTAGAATTTGACTTTGATTTTGAAAGATTGTAAAGGATTACCTGAAGAGGTGCAAGTGTGATTGTGATTGGATTCAGATATTTATCTTTGAAGTTAGTGATCTAACGGTTCAATTTTATCTTTGACATACACGCAGTTTATATTTGCTGGAAATTAAAATGCGGAAATGTAAAGTGCGGAAAGTAAATCTACGCTATTACATCGATTTTGCAGGAAACGTAAACTAGCCTATTTACATGAATTTGACATCCTATACATTTATCTAGGAATTTAAATTGCAAGAAAAATAAAAGGCATGTTTTTGGATTTTTTATGATTGATTTTAATTATAATTAATGCATGATTAATTAAATTAAAATGAAGAAAAAAGATGAAAATAGATTTAAACCTAGAAATTAAGTTTAAAATATGTACAAAATATTTGTTGATTAATTTTAAAACAAAACTAAATTTTTTGGAATTTTTGGAAATTGATTTGAAATTGATTTAAGTTAATTAAAACATAATTATGCAAATAATTATACAAATAATTAAAATTTAAAAAGAAAATTATTCAAAATATGTACAAAATTAGTTTATAATATATAAACAATATTTAACATAAAGAACAATTTTTTTTAGGATTTTTTGATTGGTTAGAATAATAAAAAAGTAAATATATCAATATATACTAATTAATTATGCAAAATATTAAAATTTTGAAGAAAATAAAATATTTTTATTTCAGAAAATAATATATTATTTTAGAAGTCTAAAAATATTTTTTGTGTATTTTTTGGATTTTTAAAACTATTTTTAATTAATTTAACAAAGAAATCAAAATAAAATAGAAAATAAAATAGAAATAAAAGGATACTGATCCTGTGTGGTGGTTTATGAGGGAGTATGATAAGCTGTGTAATCTGGTGCGTTAGATGAAGAATTGATGGAAATCTATGGCCCAGATGCGTGGGCACAAGGTATACATGCGTGGGAGTGATCACGTGGGATCACAAAGACTTTCAACAAGTCTGTTGGGCCCCACCATGCACATGTGGCTAGCGAGACTTGCTGACCAGCGAATGGGAAGCGCCAGAAATGCCACGCGTGCTGGTCAATGTTTCCAACTCACTATTCATCTTCTTCAACCTCTTACCTATGGAATTAGCTGCGGATTTAGCTGCAGCATTACCTGCGGATTTTGTTTCAAATTTCCATGCTTCTGAAAACCTACAAAAACAACCATGAGCAAAAACAAAAGGGACCCAGATCGACTTAAAATCACCTCCTGAACACGATGGTGGTGTTAGTTTGGCTATTTGAGCGCTGTAGCTATGGATTCGAAGAGATTAAAGTTTGAACATGCATGAACATTCATCAATGGTATCAAGCAATATTCACGTGGAAACCAACATGTTAAAGCCCAGACCTGCCTTATAGGACCTCATTAACTTATTAGAATGATTAGTTTATATTGAGGTTAATTAAATATATGAAAACGAAAGTTGATCATGTATGAACATGAACAACACTTATGCATGTGATACGACTCTCATGGGGTCACACAAAGAGTTTATTCTTACTTTATATGATCTTAGAAGATGATTGGAATGATTGGTTTGTATTGATATTGATTGGAATATTGAATTTGAAAATTACAAAGTGTATGGAAATTTTGAGAAATTTGATGAGTTTTCTTGCTATACTCTTGCTATATTTCGTGGGTGTCTTTGTTGTTGATGTATTCCACTTCTTTTATAGGCCAAGGGCTGCTTGGAAGTGAAGCTAAGAGCATTGATTGCTTGGTTGAAAGTTTGATTTTTAAATATTAAAAATCCTTGAATATTTGACCAAGTCTTCTTCTCCTTTACTTCTCTTGCCTTGCTCTTCAATTTTCTGCAGAAAAATGAAGATTCCTTGATGAGTCATGCTTAAGATTTAAGCCATCCATTATCCTTGCATTTTCCTTTTAATTTTAATCTTAAAATAAGATAAAATCATGCAAAAATGGATAAAAAAATGTATGGGCTTAGTCTTGGTCGTGGGAGGCCCATATCATCATGGAAATGATGTTTGAATGCTGAAAACTTGGCCCCATTTGGAAAAAATGCATTTTTGAACAATGTTGATTTCATGCATTTTCCCAAAATTTAGCCAACTTCAACAAGGTGTAAATCCTTCAATTTTTGTCATATGAAGGAGATCTTGCACTTTTTGGAAACCTCAAAGAGTCCTCTAACCAATGCCTTTGGTCTCATGTCAAAATGATTTTTGAAGCTCCTTGTGTGTCCTTTTGAAAAAAGTGTCTTTTTGTTGACTTTGAAAATGACCTGTAATGTCTTTGATCATATTTTTCAAATGGTGAATCCAATGACCATGGGATCAATGGCATTTGAAAGATAATTGAATTTCCTTCAAAACAAGCTTTGGTTTGAATTTTTTGGATGAAGGATGAGAGAGTTATGATCAGTCAAAGTTGAGTTGACTTTTCAGGCAAAAACCCTAATTTTGAATCTTAGGGTTTTGTTGATTTTTGATCTTTCCTTGATGAATTATGATCATCCAATGATCAAATGATGAATCCTTTGACAAAATATGGACTTTGACAAAAAATTTCATTTTTGACTGTCTGTTGACTTTTTTGGTCAAACGGGTCGTCTGTTGACTGTTTGAGCTGCTGACGGTGCGTCTGAGTGAATTGAAGTTTGAAAATTTGTATGATGGTACTTTGAGATATATGGATGTGTATGAAATCCATTTGAGCTCTCAAAAACTTGTTGCTCCTGTAAAAACAAGAAAAACCCTGATTAGGGACTGTTTGTGTAGGAGACAGTTAAGCGTACCTGATTTTTGTGCAGTGTTGAGTCTCTGCTAATCGCGTGATATTCAGAAGACTTCTAGAACAAAAATCTTGGAATTTTGAATTGTGAAAGATTGATTTGATTGATGGTACAAAACACTGAGAATTGTACTGCCAGCAGTTTGGCTGTCGACTGACTGTTCAGGTATTGATGTAGCAGTTAGAGTGAAAAATCAACAGTCAAAGTTAATTTTCTTTTTTGTTGTTTTTTGTTTTTGTTTTATGTGAAAAATGAAAGTTTATTTACATGACTTGTTAGAAAAACACAGACATAATAAATAACTAATATTTACGGTATGCGGGCAAAATTACCGATAATAACCCTGAAAATCATTTAATGCACAGAAATAGGAATATTTGACTGGCAGAAAACACACAAAATATTATCTTAGTAATTAAGCAATATTATGACAAATAGTACAACATTTAATACTGACAGTACAAATATCACATACTATATTGAACAGTACGACGAATAAACGGTACATTTAAGAAATAAGAAATACGGCAAATTTTAAGAATGACGATTAATGACCCATGCTATGAACAATAACATGTAGATGATTGGGAGCATAACCATTGCAGGTCCACACTCTTCAGGACTATGCAGGCAGAAGAAAGTCATGATCACCGTAGCAATGGTGATGACTGTAAGAAACAGTGTCTCTATCCACTTTGCCATTCTTGTCAGGGAAGAAGAGAAAATAGATATGAGATAGGAATTTGAAAGATGAGTTGGAATTTGATGTGAGATTTTATGGAAGAAAATGAGAGGTATTTATAGAATGGAAAGAAGGAAAGAGACGTTGGGGAATGATGTGATTCCGTACAAAAGGAAAATTTGAGTGGAAGTAAGATTTGAAAGAAAGTGTATGATAGTGTTGGAAAAAGGAGAGATTTGATTTTTGAAAAAGAGATTTGAAAAGATTTTTGCAAATAATGGAATATAGTACAAAAATTAGTGGGAAACAAAAGATAATAATAATCTACTTGTTACCAGTACAGTCTGAGTTTCCTGATTCTGCGCCTGCAAAAAGATTTAACTCTGTACCAATTGTGTCAGTACCATTTATCTGTAAATAAATAAATAGCATGTGTGAAGTAATAAACAGTATTTGGTGTTTGCGTAAGAATAAATTCAACTGCAAGCCAAATTACTGTATAAGAAAAATTCTAAAAACTAAGTATTTCATATGTCAGGATATTTGTTGAAATAAAAATCCATGATTATATGAGACCCTTAATTTTCAGATTGGAGTTTTCTTGAAAAATATGTGGGCAAATTTTGGGGTATAACAGTTGCCCCTATTCAATCTTCTTAAACCTGAAGAGATTGTCTGAAATCTGAAGGTAGAAGATGATTGAATATTTAGATGCCCTGAAAATTTGCACTTACCTTGATCAGAAGAGATGTTGGAAGTTGCATTTGAATGTCGTCTGCGAAATGTTGTTGGCAGATTGAAACATTACCTGAGATGGGCTTTCAGATGCCACCTGGTAAATGGGTTGAGGGTTTGTTCATCAGAATGAATCCATTGATTATATCTTGATGAAGGATTTGAAAGTCTTTGTGTTGACTGTTTCGGAACCGTCCAAGGTTACCGCTTTAAGTCTTGGAAGATAATCGTTACGGAACTTGTCCAAAGTTTTTCCGATTTAGATTTTGGAAGTTGATCATTGTGGAACCGTCTGAGGTATCGCTTTAGATCTGCAATGTTAGATCGTTCTGGAACCGTCTGAGGTATCGCTTTAGATGCAATGTTAGATCGTTTAGAATCTGAGGTATCGCTTTAGATCTGCAATGTTAGATCGTTCTGGAACCGTCTGAGGTATCGCTTTAGATCTGCAATGTTAGATCGTTCTGGAACCGTCTGAGGTATCGCTTTAGATCTGCAATGTTAGATCGTTCTGGAACCGTCTGAGGTATCGCTTTAGATCTGTATGTTAGATCGTTCTGGAACCGTCTGAGGTATCTGTGATTTAGATCTGGAACCGTCTGATGATCTTGTTTTTGAGTTGGTAAGTGATCAGAATGAATCTTCGGCTTGATTATATCTGAGAGAACCGTTCATGGAATTCAGGTGAACACGGCATGTGATTGAGAACATCTTTGTTGAAGATATCTGCCTACCTGAAAAATCAAGTTAGTGATATGCAATGTTTATGATGCATGTAAATGTGAGATATTCCCGGAGAAATATGCATGTTATGTTGTGTATGAATATGCGCATGATGCATGATGTATGATGTATGATGTATGAATATGTGAATGTATGAATGTATGAATGTATGAATGTGATGTCAAGCTTCTAATTGGAAAAATAAATTCCCACTAGTCAGCTGGACATGAATGTATTGTGATCGTTGATGATCTTTTGTCTTGCTTGAGTACCCTCGTCTGGGGAAATTCTTTGAGAACCCGGGTATCCCGTTGAAGGATCTTTGACTACTGCTTGGGGAACCAAAGGTAACTGGAAGTTCTGATGCCCTTTCAAATGGGAATGAGGAAGATGCATAATCCTCCGATGCACTATCTGACCAAGTCCGGGTGCGGGGATCACACCTTCTGAAGATAGTAATCTGGAACAAACCTGCTGGGGAATAAGACTTCTTTTGAAGAGAAAATCTTTTTGAGGAATTTGCTGAGAAATGCGTTTCTCTTGGTGATTTCCTTCTGATGGAATGATGTCCAGATGATCGGGACATTTCCTGAATGCCATTCCTGTTTTTCCTGGTAAACATCAATCATATTCAAATGCATATGTTCATTCAAAATTATCATTGGGATGCTTACGTATTTAAACAGAAAAAATGAAAATAGTGATTTTTGAAAGAGCTGCATTGAAAAGAGCCATGATAGGCGGGTTAGCACAGGGAGACAACAATCCTAGAAGTAGGAAACTGTCAGAAAGTTTTGAAAAATATTTATGAAGATAAATAGCTATGTGAAAATGATCCAGTCAAGTTTCAACTCTGCTATTGCCAATCTGTCTTCGAGCATCTCATCCCTCACTTGTTGGAAGAAAGTGATTAGACTGATCGGTGTCTTTGAGGTGTTGAATCTTGATGGTGAGTAGGCAGCTGAACGGAACACAGTTGTATGCTTCATTCCCTAACTTTTGCCTAGGCCGCCCTTTCAGGTTTTCAGCCTACCGGGATAGTATTTGTTTAGTCTCTAATTTTTGCCTGGACCGCCCTTTCGGGTTTTCAATCCACCGAGACGCTCATTTTTGCCTAAGTTGCCCTTTCAGGTTTTCAACTTAGCGAGCTGTTTTTTTTTTTTTTTTTTTTTTTTAAGAGAAGTATTTTTTGACTATGTCAGCATTCACAGGGTGTGGGAAATCCTCGCCATCCATGGTGGTAAGCAACATGGCGCCGCCGGAGAATATTTTCTTGATTATGAATGGTCCCTCGTAGGTGGGAGTCCATTTGCCTCTGGGATCACCTTGTGGTAAGATGATGCGTTTGACAACCAAGCCACCAGTTTGGTATGCTTGACTTTTGACTTTTTTGTTGAAGGCTTTGATCATACGCTTTTGGTATAGCTGACCATGACAAATAGCTGCGAGCCTTTTCTCATCAATCAAGTTTATCTGGTCCAACCGTGTTTGAATCCAATCGTCTTCGTCTAGATTGGCTTCTTTCATAATCCTTAGGGAAGGAATCTGAATTTCAATTGGAAGAACTGCCTCCATACCATAGACTAAGGAGAATGGAGTTGCCCCTGTTGAAGTACGCGCAGATGTGCGATAACCATGAAGAGCAAAAGGTAACATCTCATGCCAGTCTTTGTAGGTTACTGTCATTTTTTGTATGATTTTCTTGATGTTCTTGTTGGCAGCTTCCACCGCGCCGTTCATCTTTGGTCGATATGGAGAGGAATTATGATGTTTGATCTTGAACTGTGTGCAAAGTTCAGTAATCATTCTGTTGTTTAGATTTGTGCCATTGTCCGTGATAATCCGTTCAGGGATGCCATACCGACAAATGAGATTGTATTTGATGAACCGGGCCACCACATTTTTGGTGACAGAAGCAAATGAAGCTGCTTCTACCCACTTTGTGAAGTAGTCAATAGCGACCAGGATAAAGCGATGTCCGTTGGAGGCAGTAGGTTTGATTTCTCCAATCATATCAATACCCCACATTGCAAAAGGCCAAGGAGCCGTCAGGACGCTTAATGGAACTGGAGGTACATGTACTTTGTCAGCGTATATCTGGCATTTGTGACATGTTCGGGAGTGATGATGGCAGTCTGTTTCCATGGTAGACCAGTAATAACCTGCTCTAAGGATCTTTTTAGCCATTGTATGTCCACTGGAATGAGTACCGAAGGCACCATTGTGTATTTCTTCCATGATCTGTTCTGCTTCCTTCTTGTTTACACAGCGAAGTAAAGTCGAGTCATGGTTGCGTTTGTATAGGGTTCCATTGCTTAGAAAGAATTTGGCAGCAAATCTCCTTAGAAACTTTCTGTCATTAATGGATGCCCCTTCAGGGTACTCCTGAGCTTCGAGATATCTTTTTACCTCATGGAACCATGGTTTTTCCTCGGTTCCTTCGGTATTGATCTCATTGCAATAGGATGGTTCATCTTGCCTGTAGATGGTGATCATAGGCGCCTCGTTGTCCCACCTGACTTTGAACATGGATGACATGGTAGCTAAAGCATCAGCTAGTTGATTTTCCTCGCGTGGGATGTGTTCGAAAGTGATTTCTTCGAAGTAAAGAATCAAACTCAGCACATATTCTTTGTAAGGAATTAGATTTGGGTGCTTCGTGTCCCATTCCCCTTTGACTTGGTAGATTACCAAGGCCGAGTCTCCGTAGACTTCCAGGAATTTGATTCTTAGATCGATTGCAGCTTTGAGACCCAGAATACATGCTTCGTATTCGGCTATATTGTTAGTGCAATTGAAGCATAACCTGGCAGTGAATGGTGTATGACCTCCTGCGGGGGAAATGATCACAGCTCCGATGCCATTGCCAAGTGCATTAGAAGCTCCGTCAAAAACCATAGTCCACCGGGATCCTGGCCCGGGTCCTTCTTCTGGTCCTGGTTGTTTGTAGTCATTGACTAGCATAATGTCTTCGTCTGGGAAGTCAAAGTTCAATGCTTGATAATCATCCACTGCTTGATGAGCCAGATGATCAGCTACCACACTTCCTTTGATTGCTTTTTGTGAAGTGTATTGAATGTCATATTCTGTTAAGATCATTTGCCATCTCGCTATTCTTCCAGAGAGAGCAGGTTTTTCGAACACGTATTTGATGGGATCCATCTTGGAGATTAGGAAAGTGGTGTGATTTAGCATGTACTGTCTTAGTCGGCGAGCTGCCCAAGCTAAGGCACAACAAGTTTTTTCGAGTAGTGAGTATCTTGTTTCACAATCGGTAAACTTTTTGCTAAGATAGTAGATTGCGTGCTCCTTTCGGCCGGATTCGTCATGTTGTCCTAGTACACACCCCATTGAGTCTTCTAACACAGTTAGGTACATTATCAGAGGTCTGCCTTCCACAGGTGGCAACAAGATTGGAGGTTTTTGGAGATATTCTTTGATTTTGTCAAAGGCTAACTGGCATTTGTCATTCCACCTTTCCACTTGATCTTTCTTCAACAGTTTGAAGATCGGCACACAAGTAGTAGTCATGTGGGCAATAAATCGGGCGATGTAATTCAGACGTCCCAAGAATCCTCTGACTTGTTTCTCGGTACGAGGTATAGGCATTTCTTGAATGGCTTTAACCTTGGCGGGATCAACCTCAATACCTTTGCTGCTGACGATGAAACCTAAGAGTTTGCCGGATCTTACTCCAAAGGTACACTTATTTGGGTTCAGTCGCAACTTGTATTTCTTGAGTCTGTCAAACAACTTGTGTAAATGACCCAAATGTTCTTCCTCGGTGTTGGATTTTGCAATCATGTCATCGACATACACCTCTATTTCTTGATGAATCATATCATGAAATAGCGCTACCATTGCACGTTGATAGGTTGCTCCTGCGTTTTTCAGACCAAAGGGCATTACTTTGTAACAAAAGGTTCCCCAGGGTGTTGTGAAGGTTGTTTTTTCCATGTCTTCGGGTGCCATCTTGATTTGATTGTACCCTGAGAATCCGTCCATAAAGGAGAATACCTTGCATTGTGCGGTATTGTCAACCAGTACATCGATGTGTGGTAAAGGGAAATCATCTTTGGGACTTGCCCGGTTCAGATCTCTGTAGTCCACGCACATTCTGACTTTCCCGTCTTTTTTAGGTACAGGGACGATGTTAGCTATCCAAGGAGGATAACTTACAACTTTTAGGAATCCGGCATTGAACTGTTTTTCAACCTCGTCTTTGATCTTTTTTGACATATCAGGCCTACTCCTTCGTAGTTTCTGTTTGACTGGAATGCTACCTTCTTTGATTGGTAGGCGATGAACTACGATGTCCGTGTCAAGGCCTGGCATATCCTCATAGGACCAGGCGAATATCTCGACGTAGTCTCGCAGCATTTGAATCAGTCTTTGCTTGACGCTGTGTTCTAAATCAGCCCCTATTTTGACTTCTTTCTTTTCTTCGTTGCTGCCCAAGTTGATGACCTCAATTGGCTCCTCGTGAGGCTGTATGGCCTTGTCTTCTTGTTCTAGCAGCCTTGCAAGTTCTCTTGGCACTTCACAATCTTCCTCACTTTCGTCCTCAGTTTGGTAGATCGGATTTTCAAAGTCATGACGGGCAATAGCAGAATCGTTGTTGACTGGATCCAGAGTGTATGTGAATCTGCAAGTTAATTATGTGAGTATGTGTGAAGAAAAAACATAGCTATTAGAAAGCGAAGAAAGAAGGAAAAAGGATCACAAAATTTAAATATGCAAGCGTCCCATGATTTTATTGAATGCACATGATCATGATATGATAAGCCCTTATAGAAGGACCAGTGTGCTAAGGCACACGGCTTTCAAGCTCATGGTTCGATTGTTCAGGAACCACTTTTATCTTTGCACATTATACACAAAGAAAACAGGAAATGGCATTTACTCCTGGTCAAAGGAGATCACATCCTCAGCTTTCCAGTTGTTCAATCCACTGTTGTGAGCAGGGGGTACCCAGCTGTTCCAGTTGCAGTTGTCTTTTTCATCTTCCACAGCATTGATTTCATTAGTGGGAAAATGAGCCGGTGATCCTTCGGGATAAGGGATATACTCTGCTGGATACGAGAGCCCAGGCTGAGATATCTCTGTTGGCTGAGCGAGATGCTCGATAAGGCCGTCCCATGAAGTCGGGATGATGTCTTGAATAGAGACTTGTGCATCTTGGTGAGGAGTGTATGCTGACAGAAAGCAACCCTCGTTATTTGGTATTTCCCTGGCTTTTTCAAGAGCGAAATTGTCATCGTAATGTTCATCCCATCCAGTTGGGACAATGTCCTCCATGGCAATTTGTGAGCTCGGAGGAGCGGAATATTTCACCATATAGTCATATTTGCCGCTGGGTTCTCCTAGCGTGTCCCATACTTCTTTGGGTGGATTTTGATATTGCTCAGTGGCGGGACTTGTGAAAATTTGATCATTTCCAACTTCATCACCCCATCCAGTCGGGGTAAGGTCCTCCATAGCAATATAAGAATTCTGAGGTTCGGCATACTGATAATTATACCCGCCGTTTGGTTCTCCCACAGCATCCCACATTCCCATGGAAATGGGTGGAATTTCATCTGGATATGGCTGAATGATATGGTTCAAGAACACTCCTTCATCTTCAATAGCGTTTACTTCTTGGCTGACGAAGTGTGACATTAATCCTCCAGAACGAGGACTTTGATCATTCTTTTGATTTTCACTATCATAGCCCAGACCTAGCTTGTCAGATTTGTAGGGTATATCGGGAAGCTGTCCCCATACTGTGCAATCACCCTGTTCAATCATGGCTTTGGCATCTTTGAGAGAAGCCATAGTTGTAGTTGGAGTAGCAGGAATATGCTTGGTGGTAGAGACATCTGGAGAGACCACCTCAAATGATTGGCATGGAGTTTCGATGAATTCGTCCTCCAACTCGACATATTTGGAATTGCTTAGGTGACTAACCACATATTCCTCTTCGCCATAGACTGTGACAATCTTTCCTTTTACTGGATATTTTAACTTCTGATGCAGGGTAGAAGTTACAGCGTTTGCCCCATGTATCCAAGGGCGTCCAAGTAAACAGGAGTAGGCTGGGTGAATTTCCATTACGTAAAAGATAGAATCAAAGATTTGAGAACCCACTCTGATTGGGAGATTCACTTTTCCGTATACCGTTCTGGTTGACCCGTCAAAGGCTCTTACCACAACATCGCTTGGTTGTAACACAATTCCTTCGAAGTCAAGCTTTTCTAGTACTGTTTTCGGTAACACGTTCAGAGAAGAACCGTTATCTACTAGCACATGAGATAGAGTGGTGCCATTACATTCAATGGAGATATGTAAGGCTTTGTTGTGATTTTTTCCAGCAGGGGTTAGATCCACATCAGAGAAACCGAGACCATTGCTCACGGTTAGATTGGCAACACAATTCTCAAATTGGTCGACTGAGATCTCTTGAGGCACATGCGCAGCTTTCAGGAACTTCATCAGAGCTTTGGCATGAGCTTCTGAATATTTTAGCAGAGATAGCATTGAGATTTTTGAAGCAGTGTGCCCCAGTTGCTCAACAATATTGTAATCACTCTTGCAGATGATTTTCAATATTTCCTCCATTTCTTGCTTTGATGGATCCTCAGCAGTGATCTCCACCGGGGTTTGAATTTGTTCAACTTGTGGCTCTTTGCCTCGAGCGTTGACATTTTGATTAGGAACTGGGACTCGGACTGGACCAGCAGCAACATTTGGAGAAATTTCTGGTGAAAAGATTCTTCCACTTCTCGTGATCTTGCTGGTACCCACAATATTACCCACAGTTGGAGTAGTTAACTTTGCGGTCTCTTCAGTCGAGGTACCCTGCTTAACTCCATGAATGTAAACATTAGTGTCATATCCCCATGGGACAGCTTTGTCTGAGGAGTATGGAAATGGAGTTGGACTAGCAATGACTACTGATGCCACTTTGAGTGTAGCAGAAATTTTGAATGGAGCCTTGGCAGAGATTTTGAATGGTAAGCTGGAGATCACTGAGGCATCCTCTATTCTTATCCCGTTTGCAAAGACTTCGCACAGCACGTCCATAGAAGGGAGCCTCTCAAACATAATGATACGGCGATCCATCCATTTTTGAATTCCCATCCTCAGATTTTCACAACCATTGGGCAGGCAGGAGCAGTAAAAGCAGTCGGGGTCACACCCTGGGAAGTAACCAGCTCGGATTAGCTTTCCTTTGACTTCGCAGAGTGGAGTTGATAATTCGTTCACATCATAGATGTAAACAGTGTCCAGGATAGCGTTGACAGTTTTGTCATGCTTTGGCATAGGTGCTGTGATGACATTTGGAGTTTCTGGAGGATCGAACTCAATTTCACCAGCATCTATCATATCTTGTATTTTATTTTTCAGGGCCCAGCAGTGATCTGCGTCATGTCCTGGACAGTTTGAGTGATAGGCACATGTCGCATCAGGGCGATAATTCGGAGAGGAAGTGTTGACATTCCTTGGAGGACCTCTTAAGGTGATCAGATCTGCTTTTAGCAAGTGCTGCAATGCCTGAGAAATTGGCATGTTGATTTTGGTGAAATTTCTTCTTGGTGCATCTGGTCGATGCGTATATTTTGGCTGTTGATCTTTTTGAGGTGCAGATGCGGAGATCAGAACTGCCCCTACAGATTGATGCTGCTCACTTTTGCGACTTTTTTGAATTTGAGTTGCATTGACCTCATTTCTCCCACTGATGGGCCTTTTTGTAGTACCAGAGGTGGAACCTATTTGAATTTTTCCATTTTGAATGCCACTTTCGACACGTTCTCCGGTCAGTATCAGGTCAGTGAAACCTGATGATGAACTTCCCAGCAAATGGCTATAGAAAGGGCCAGTTAAAGTGCCCATGAACATGTCAACTAGTTCGCGATCAGATAAGGGTGGTTGAACCCTTCCAGCCATATCTCTCCACTTTTGTGCATATCCTTTGAAACTTTCTTTTGGTCCCATAGACATGCCCCTTAGTTGAGTACGGGTTGGCGCAAGATCAGCATTGTATTGGTACTGTTTGTAAAAAGCAGCAGCTAATTCTTCCCAAGTATGAACCTTGGTATTTTCCAGCTGGTAGTACCACTCGAGTTGTGTACCCGACAGACTTTCTTGGAAGAAGTGAATCCACAATTTGTTATCCGTTGTATGAGGTTGTATCTTCCTCACATAGGATCTCAGATGTAGTTTCGGGCAAGAAACTCCATCATATTTTGCAAAGACAGGAACTTTGAATTTTGGAGGGATAACAACATCCGAGATGAGCCCCAGATCATTGAAATCTAAGCCAGGTATTTTTTGTATCTCCATAGCTTTCATACGGTCTTCCAGCTGTTGGTATTTTTCATCATCCGGTTCGTCCCCAGAATGATCATTTTCTTCATTTGAAGAGAGAGAGGGTTTAGCAGAACCCTGGTTGCTTTGATTGTCTTCTTGTTCATCATCACCGACTGTTTCAGGGATCGGTGGCTTTGTGAACTTTTTGACTGGAATTTTGATCTTTCTTCTCAGGTGACTCACACCTACAGATCCTTTGGGCTTCTTTTTCTTCTTGATTATCAGGGCTTTCAGTTCTTGCTGCCCCTTTGCCAGTTCCAGAATTGCCACTTGAACTTGGGCATTCTGTGCTTCGAGATTCTTGATGCTCATTTCGGATTCCATCTCTTCTGACTGAAATAAACAGCGAGAAGATGAGAAATCCGTCATGTGAACCTGTTATGCAATGTGTATGACTGGATGCCATGTGTATGCAATGTATGAAATGTATATGCAATGTATATGAATGCAATGTATGAAATGTATATGCAATGCATGAAGTGAAATGTGTGTGCAATGTTTCAAGGATCTTAGAGTTTAGATTTGTTAAAGAAGAAACAAACGTTAGTTAATCAATTTATTTCTTTTTTTTTTTTTTTTGCTTCTTTTTTCTTTGCCTCATTTGGGCTTACAAGACAGAAATAAAATAAATGATCCTTCAGGTCTCCCGTGGACGCTTTCTCTTTGCCCCCAGGAATGTGTTGATCTGCTGTTCTTCTTGAAGCTGTCCGGTGAGCTCCAATATCCTTCTCTCATAGTCCTGACAGTATGATTTGAAGGTGTCTCTTTCCTCTTTGAGTTGAACCCAAGATTTTTGCAACTCTTCTAGGTCAGTTGGCATGTCCGGGTGTAGAATAACTTGAGGTTCATATCCTTCGACCTCTGGTTCAATAGTCACAGGTAGAACAGCAGGATATGGCATAAGGAGTTTCTGAGCATGAGTGCGGACCCATCTGAGGTAGGGTTCCATAGGAATAGAATTCCATTGCCCCAGAGTTTTGCTTTCTATTCTATAGACACTGCCCCATGCATGTATGAACCTTCGTCGGTGTCTATGAGAATCATTCTCGTAATCAAACACAATGCCATGGATAATCATGTCATGAGGACCGTTGCTCCTTGCATATCCGAATTGGCGTAGAGCTAAAGAGGGATTGTAAGTGATGCCTCCTTTGATGCCAAGGAGTGGCACATTAGGGTACTCTCCACAATGATCAATGATAGTAATGTCTCTTTGAAAGAAGTTGTTCCACCGGATATCTGAATGAGACAAAGACATAATCCTGCGAGACCAATGCATTCTTTGTTCATTTCTCAACACTGATCGGGGAAGATGAAATGTAAACCACCTAGCCAGTAGTGGTATACAGCACATGAGAGTTCCTCGTTTCTTCATGGTACGAGTGTGTAGAGAATGTAGAATGTCTCCCAGCAATGTTGGTACCGGGTTACGGATTAGGAAAAGGTTGATGATGTGTACACTTATGAACTGGTCGGGATTTGGGAATAAAACCAACCCATAGATCAAAAGTGCCATAACTTCCTCAAAAGCTGGATAACTTTTGTTTTCTAGCAGTAGTCGAGCCTTTTCCAATAAGAACTTGGCAAGTAAACCCTTAACTCCACTCTTTGTTTCCCAATTGGACTCGATTTCTGATTTCCGCAGATGTAAAGCAGCAGCAATGACTTCAGGTTTTGGAATCCTTTCTAAACCAGTGAAAGGTAATTGATTTCGAACAGGCAATCCAATTAGTTCAGAGAATTCTTCCAAAGTGGGTACCAACTGGTAATCAGGAAAGGTAAAGCAATGATGTTCAGGGTCAAAGAACTGGAACAGGACCCGTATCATGTCTTCTTCAAATTTTGAGGTAACCAAATGGAGTAGGTGACCATGCCTTTCAGTGAATTGAACATTCCTGGGGAATTCTGACACTAAGTCTTTTAGTTCAGATGGTACCGTTGAGATGTTGATTCGGATGTAATCTTTGGTGGCGGGAGCCATTACCTGCAAAAACAAAGGTAAACTCTTTGATCCTTGAAGTGTTTGGTGCAAAAAATGATATGCTTATGATGCAAACATGTGGCACACAAAAACAAATCAAACAATAGCCTTAGGTTTAAAGGCTTGCATGGAGCTGATAGGTGATACCCTCCCCACTGAAGTTGAGTTGGTTAAAACCTGTCCTAGAATAGTATTCGGGTTCTATGATCCTTGGAAGTAACATCTCAATACGGCGCTCGAGCGGCCGATCAAAATATTCCTCGAGGATAACTAACTTCGATCAATTTCAAAGCTAGCCACTTAATAGGCCACAAGTCAAGTTCAACTAAAAAGGTTCTAAGACAAATTAGTGTTTAATGACATTTCGGAAGCCTAATATACTCCTTGATCGTTTTCAAGGGACATCAGTATAAACCAAAGTATCGCACTAACGATGACTACCAGATCAACCGTATCGGTACATGCCGTACAGTTTCCTTGGTCTATTGTCATATACTTAAGGTATCTCGAGATTCGGGTTAGAATCTTTCACACAAGCAAAATACCCAAGCAAGCCTTTGAAAAATAGAGCAATCAAGTCAATCAATTGAAAACATCGAAGTGATCTATTCTCTTAAGGTAACCCCTTTTGAAAACATTTTGTTTTTGAAAGTATTTCCCCAGCAGAGTCGCCAGTTCTGTGGACCTCCGATTTTTTTTAATACCGGGCCATACCTCTGATCTGTAGAGATACGTGAACTGACTCTTTTTTGTCGCTTAATGCTTTCGCATTTTTTTTGAAAATATCACAGAGTCGCCACCGACCTTTTATTTTATCCAATTAAGGAAAGGTTTATAAAAGAAACAGAAAAAAGACCTTTAAGAAATTCTGGGTAAGGGGGTAGGTTATACAAAGGGAAGGTGTTAGCACCCTTTGTATCCATGGTTATCCATGGGCTCTTAAGTTTGCTTAGCTCACTTGTTTTTCGATCACTTTTCAATTGCTCTGAAATTGCTCATATGTGGTTTCAAATACCTTTGTAAATTGAATTTTGTAATGATCCGTGTGTGGATGTATACAAAATGCTTGTTTATCTTTCGAAAGATGTTTTGAAAGAACGTTAACTTTGTAATAACCCGTGTTTGGATGTATACAAAGTATTGTCTTTTTTTGAAAGTTTTGAAAAATCAACAGTGTATGAGAATTTTGTTTGTTTTGATTTGAGCAAGCAAACTAGGAGGTCTACCCTGAGTTGTAAGGTCTTTATCCTATTTCCTTTAAAAATCTATCCTTTCACCGGATATAAAAGCAAGGTTCGATTTTGTACTCAAAACAGTAGAATTTGACTTTGATTTTGAAAGATTGTAAAGGATTACCTGGAGAGGTGCAAGTGTGATTGTGATTGGATTCAGATATTTATCTTTGAAGTTAGTGATCTAACGGTTCAATTTTATCTTTGACATACACGCAGTTTATATTTGCTGGAAATTAAAATGCGGAAATGTAAAGTGCGGAAAGTAAATCTACGCTATTACATCGATTTTGCAGGAAACGTAAACTAGCCTATTTACATGAATTTGACATCCTATACATTTATCTAGGAATTTAAATTGCAAGAAAAATAAAAGGCATGTTTTTGGATTTTTTATGATTGATTTTAATTATAATTAATGCATGATTAATTAAATTAAAATGAAGAAAAAAGATGAAAATAGATTTAAACCTAGAAATTAAGTTTAAAATATGTACAAAATATTTGTTGATTAATTTTAAAACAAAACTAAATTTTTTGGAATTTTTGGAAATTGATTTGAAATTGATTTAAGTTAATTAAAACATAATTATGCAAATAATTATACAAATAATTAAAATTTAAAAAGAAAATTATTCAAAATATGTACAAAATTAGTTTATAATATATAAACAATATTTAACATAAAGAACAATTTTTTTTAGGATTTTTTGATTGGTTAGAATAGTAAAAAAGTAAATATATCAATATATACTAATTAATTATGCAAAATATTAAAATTTTGAAGAAAATAAAATATTTTTATTTCAGAAAATAATATATTATTTTAGAAGTCTAAAAATATTTTTTGTGTATTTTTTGGATTTTTAAAACTATTTTTAATTAATTTAACAAAGAAATCAAAATAAAATAGAAAATAAAATAGAAATAAAAGGATACTGATCCTGTGTGGTGGTTTATGAGGGAGCATGATAAGCTGTGTAATCTGGTGCGTTAGATGAAGAATTGATGGAAATCTATGGCCCAGATGCGTGGGCACAAGGTATACATGCGTGGGAGTGATCACGTGGGATCACAAAGACTTTCAACAAGTCTGTTGGGCCCCACCATGCACATGTGGCTAGCGAGACTTGCTGACCAGCGAATGGGAAGCGCCAGAAATGCCACGCGTGCTGGACAATGTTTCCAACTCACTATTCATCTTCTTCAACCTCTTACCTATGGAATTAGCTGCGGATTTAGCTGCAGCATTACCTGCGGATTTTGTTTCAAATTTCCATGCTTCTGAAAACCTACAAAAACAACCATGAGCAAAAACAAAAGGGACCCAGATCGACTTAAAATCACCTCCTGAACACGATGGTGGTGTTAGTTTGGCTATTTGAGCGCTGTAGCTATGGATTCGAAGAGATTAAAGTTTGAACATGCATGAACATTCATCAATGGTATCAAGCAATATTCACGTGGAAACCAACATGTTAAAGCCCAGACCTGCCTTATAGGACCTCATTAACTTATTAGAATGATTAGTTTATATTGAGGTTAATTAAATATATGAAAACGAAAGTTGATCATGTATGAACATGAACAACACTTATGCATGTGATACGACTCTCATGGGGTCACACAAAGAGTTTATTCTTACTTTATATGATCTTAGAAGATGATTGGAATGATTGGTTTGTATTGATATTGATTGGAATATTGAATTTGAAAATTACAAAGTGTATGGAAATTTTGAGAAATTTGATGAGTTTTCTTGCTATACTCTTGCTATATTTCGTGGGTGTCTTTGTTGTTGATGTATTCCACTTCTTTTATAGGCCAAGGGCTGCTTGGAAGTGAAGCTAAGAGCATTGATTGCTTGGTTGAAAGTTTGATTTTTAAATATTAAAAATCCTTGAATATTTGACCAAGTCTTCTTCTCCTTTACTTCTCTTGCCTTGCTCTTCAATTTTCTGCAGAAAAATGAAGATTCCTTGATGAGTCATGCTTAAGATTTAAGCCATCCATTATCCTTGCATTTTCCTTTTAATTTTAATCTTAAAATAAGATAAAATCATGCAAAAATGGATAAAAAAATGTATGGGCTTAGTCTTGGTCGTGGGAGGCCCATATCATCATGGAAATGATGTTTGAATGCTGAAAACTTGGCCCCATTTGGAAAAAATGCATTTTTGAACAATGTTGATTTCATGCATTTTCCCAAAATTTAGCCAACTTCAACAAGGTGTAAATCCTTCAATTTTTGTCATATGAAGGAGATCTTGCACTTTTTGGAAACCTCAAAGAGTCCTCTAACCAATTCCTTTGGTCTCATGTCAAAATGATTTTTGAAGCTCCTTGTGTGTCCTTTTGAAAAAAGTGTCTTTTTGTTGACTTTGAAAATGACCTGTAATGTCTTTGATCATACTTTTAAAATGGTGAATCCAATGACCATGGGATCAATGGCATTTGAAAGATAATTGAATTTCCTTCAAAACAAGCTTTGGTTTTAATTTTTTGGATGAAGGATGAGAGAGTTATGATCAGTCAAAGTTGAGTTGACTTTTCAGGCAAAAACCCTAATTTTGAATCTTAGGGTTTTGTTGATTTTTGATCTTTCCTTGATGAATTATGATCATCCAATGATCAAATGATGAATCCTTTGACAAAATATGGACTTTGACAAAAAATTTCATTTTTGACTGTCTGTTGACTTTTTGGTCAAACGGGTCGTCTGTTGACTGTTTGAGCTGCTGACGGTGCGTCTGAGTGAATTGAAGTTTGAAAATTTGTATGATGGTACTTTGAGATATATGGATGTGTATGAAATCCATTTGAGCTCTCAAAAACTTGTTGCTCCTGTAAAACAAGAAAAACCCTGATTAGGGACTGTTTGTGTAGGAGACAGTTAAGCGTACCTGATTTTTGTGCAGTGTTAAGTCTCTGCTAATCGCGTGATATTCAGAGACTTCTAGAACAAAAATCTTGGAATTTTGAATTGTGAAAGATTGATTTGATTGATGGTACAAATCACTGAGAATTGTACTGCCAGCAGTTTGGCTGTCGACTGACTGTTCAGGTATTGATGTACCAGTTAGAGTGAAAAATCAACAGTCAAAGTTAATTTTCTTTTTTGTTGTTTTTTGTTTTTGTTTTATGTGAAAAATGAAAGTTTATTTACATGACTTGTTAGAAAAACACAGACATAATAAATAACTAAAAATTTACGGTATGCGGGCAAAATTACCGATAATAACCCTGAAAATCATTTAATGCACAGAAATAGGAATATTTGACTGGCAGAAAACACACAAAATATTATCTTAGTAATTAAGCAATATTATGACAAATAGTACAACATTTAATACTGACAGTACAAATATCACATACTATATTGAACAGTGCGACAAATAAACGGTACATTTAAGAAATAAGAAATACTGCAAATTTTAAGAATGACGATTAATGACCCATGCTATGAACAATAACATGTAGATGATTGGGAGCATAACCATTGCAGGTCCACACTCTTCAGGACTATGCAGGCAGAAGAAAGTCATAATCACCGTAGCAATGGTGATGACTGTAAGAAACAGTGTCTCTATCCACTTTGCCATTCTTGTCAGGGAAGAAGAGAAAATAGATATGAGATAGGAATTTGAAAGATGAGTTGGAATTTGATGTGAGATTTTATGGAAGAAAATGAGAGGTATTTATAGAATGGAAAGAAGGAAAGAGACGTTGGGGAATGATGTGATTCCGTACAAAAGGAAAATTTGAGTGGAAGTAAGATTTGAAAGAAAGTGTATGATAGTGTTGGAAAAAGGAGAGATTTGATTTTTGAAAAAGAGATTTGAAAAGATTTTTGCAAATAATGGAATATAGTACAACAATTAGTGGGAAACAAAAGATAATGATAATCTACTTGTTACCAGTACAGTCTGAGTTTCCTGATTCTGCGCCTGCAAAAAGATTTAACTCTGTACCAATTGTGTCAGTACCATTTATCTGTAAATAAATAAATAGCATGTGTGAAGTAATACACAGTATTTGGTGTTTGCGTAAGAATAAATTCAACTGCAAGCCAAATTACTGTATAAGAAAAATTCTAAAAACTAAGTATTTCATATGTCAGGATATTTGTTGAAATAAAAATCCATGATTATATGAGACCCTTAATTTTCAGATTGGAGTTTTCTTGAAAAATATGTGGGCAAATTTTGGGGTATAACACACACATTGCCAACTGATCTTGGCTTCTGGACGTCACACAACAAAGGGTTGACCGTCTCAAAGGTGCTAATTATTCTAAGCACTGTGCATTTATATATTCCAGCTCAAAACAGTATTAATGAACAACAACATTACCGAAAATCATTTGCAATCTCAAACAGAAAATAAATTTAACACCACACAATGATTAATCCATACCCTAAACCCACATACAATCTATCATATTCTCATTTAGGTAGTAAGAATCCCCCCTTACCTTGGATTGAGTGCAGCTCTAAGAAGTTTCAATGGAAAATTGAAGAAAAATTGCACTTTAGAGCAACACTTTTGGATCCCCTTTCTCCTCTTCACAAACCCTAGTCTCCTTTCTTTACTTTTCTTTTTCACTTTTTTCGGTTCTCTCTTTCTCTCTATCTATGTTTCTATTTTATTTTATTTATTTTAAATGGCAAAAGAGACCACCACCACCTAATGGGCCTAACAAAAGACACCCCTTAACACTTAGAAATATCATTAATTAAACTAAAAATTTATTCTACTCTTAATAAAAAAAAATACTTCAACTTAAATATCATTAAAATAAAATATTATTATTTAATATACCGACTGAATACTCTGTGTCTCACATTTCCGGTCTAAACTTAATTACTCAGAAAATTCCCAAAACGCTAAATATTAACTCATTAATATTTCTAATACTAAAAATGTTAAAATCTCCGATTAAATATCGATCCGCTATCCCGAACTAATACCGACTAAAACGCCCCAAAACGCAAAAATTTCAGAAAACATCACAAATGTCTAAATTAAGAAAATAATTATTTTTCCGGGCGTTACACATACCGGATTGCATTGCCACCTTCGCTTTCTAATCTTCATGAAGTGTTCCATGTGTCTCAATTGAGGAGGTACATTGCGGATCCATCGCATGTTGTTCAATTAGATGATGTTCAAGTAAGAGATAATTTGACGGTTTATACATCACCTATGCAAATTGAAGATCGAGAAGTGAAGAAGCTTCGTGGTAAGGAAATCGCTTTGGTGAAAGTGATATGGGGTGGAGTTGCCAACGACAATATCACATGGGAGCTCGAGGATAAGATGAAGGAATCGTATCCGGAGTTGTTCGTTTGAGGTAATTTTCAAGGCCTAAAATCTTTAGTGGGGGAGAGTTGTAACAACCCAATTTTAGTATTTATTTTATTATATGATTATACTATTTTATTTTATTTGGTGTGTTAATTAATTAATTGATTGTTAGATGGTATAATAATTGATTATATTAATTAATTTGGTGTGTATATTTGTGTCTATTTGATTATTGGTGTTATTTAATTTAGTAGCTAAAATAGAAATAATAAATAGTTATTATTTTATTGGGCTTAATTATTGATGTTGAGAGTAAATAGGGGGTGTTATATTTAGGCTCATATGGTATAGTTAGTAAGGGTTAGTGAGTGAAGAGTGTAACACCCCATGATTATTTCTTATTATTTAATTTAAATAAGGATAAATTATTTAATTTGAATAAGTGTTATTGTGAGGATTATTGAGAAATATTGGAAAATATAGTTATTGGGCTTGCGTTATGGTTAGTAAGTAGGAGGTGTTAACTTACTAAGCCCACTAACCACAACTATTCTATTTTTTCATAAAATAGAAGGAATATTGTGAAAAGAGGGATTGCAACATTTGGGAGAAGAGAAAGAACGTGAAAACCTGAAGAGCTTTGGAAAGGGGAAGACCGAAGATCAAACCTAAGGTAAGGGGGGATTCGTTTCGGTTAATGATTATTATGTAATCGATAGTGATAGAATTGTTTAGGATTATTAGTTGGGTCAATTAGATGTATGATGAATGAGTAGGAATGTTAGGTTTTGATGAATTGATGAATTGATGAATAGTTTTGATGTTAGATGACCTCTAAAATGTGTTATAATTGTAATATATTATGTCACTTGATGATGTTTTGATGTGGGTAAGATTATGGTGTGATTGAACTGTAATTGAAAGAGCAAGGATGTCAGAATCGCAGCAAAATTCTGCATAAACGCAACATGCGTCGACCTGAGTGTAAGTTGCGTCGACACATTCAGGAATTTGCTTCGACCTATAGTGTCAGCGTGCGCTTACCCGAGAGTGGTAGGAGTTCTATGATGTAAGTACAAGCCTACACTCATCAAGAAATTTTCAATTCATGGCAAACATCATAGGTAAACAAATATCAAGCCACAAGTGAATGACATAAGGAAAAGTAGGATTTTGGCTATCTAAGGCATTTTAGGTCGACTCACCACAAGCCCAGGTCGACCTAGAAGACTTCGTTCATCCAGCATAAGGAATTGTCTCAGATAGGTCGACCCACTCAGCCCTTAGGTCGACTCAAACTGAATAAAATAAAGAAGTCTCACCTCTGTCCCATTTAGGTCGACTCAACCAAATGCCTAGGTCGACCTAAACTGAAGAAAAGCCACAAAAACCAAATTCAACTGATTTTAGGTCGACCCAGAGCCCCAACAGGTCGACCCAACTGGAAACAAAAATAGAGTTGTTGAATCTGCTCCATTTAGGTCGACCCAATCAATGAAGTAGGTCGACCTATTTCCTCAAAACTTGCCAAATCATGCGTTTGCTCTGTGTTAACTGTACTAGCACCTTTATATATCTTTTTCTGTTAATTATTCAATTGGAACACCAACAACTGAAAGATACACAAAGGCTTCTCATCTTCTTTCTTCTTCTCAACTCCAACACAATTACACACAACAATTTTTGTGGTGAGGGTTTGTGATCAAGATCGATAACATCCATGGAAAGGAATTGAAGGTTCCCAGTGGGTGAAGATTTGTGGGGTTTTTGGTGAATAAAATCTGTGGATTTTGTCCTCCAAGATTGGTGAATTTTGGGGGTTTTTGTCAAGAGGCTTCATCAAGGATTCAGCTGAGTGTGAAGATTGAAGAACAAAGGTTCGAGCAATTCACAACACTACAGAAAGGGAATCAACATAAGCTCTTGGAGGATACTTGATTTGGCTCAAGATCAAGGGGAAGAAGATACAAAGAATCAACATATTCTGTTTATCGTTATTGCTTTGTTATCTTCTTTGTACAAACTCTTTTCAATCATAATGAAAGACATCCCAATTCCCGTTTAGAATTGGGGGCAGATGTAGTCGTAGCGAGGACGATCGACGAACTGCCTGAACAAATATCGTGTTCTTATTGCCTTTATCTTTTCGTTCTTGTTACGCTTATTTCTGGTCATAATTGCAAATTGATCAACGTATCAAGTGTTAAACTTGTGTGATAAGATTCTGCATAATCATCACAAGTCACCACACATTGATTCATAATTCAATTTGGACATTATCACCAAGTGTTTGATATATTGCTTTCATTATAAATCAAAGCCATTGAAAACAAATTTAATCAAGCAAACACTTAAATGATTTATCGCATTATAACCTGTTGATTCTCTAATAGTTTTTATCATCACATCATAGTTAGTTTTTGGTTTAATTACATATCTGATACTTCCCGTAGCGGTTCGGAATAGACGCGAGTCGATCCCTAAACGCTTTCGCCATATTTTTTAAGGAAATCCGAATAAATTCTGAAGTATCTATTCACCCCCCCCTCTAGATATGTAAGCTTGCGTCTAACAAGTGGCATCAAGAGCTCTGGTTCATTCATTGCTACGTGAAACACTTATTGGACAAATGGCTTCCGGAGCTAAAGAGGCTCACAATAGAGCTCCAGTTTTCAACGGTGAAAATTATGGCTATAGGAAGGATTGTATGTGTGTTCATATCAACTCCATTGATAGGAACATTTGGACAGCCATCGTTAATGGTCCTTTTGGAATTACTATGACCAATGAGGCAGGTGTTGTCATTCCTAAACCAGAAACTAGTTGGAATGCTGATGATGAAAAGAAGTACGGATACGATTGGAAAGCGAGAAATATTCTGATCTCAGCTCTATGAGTTGATGAATACTATCGCGTTTCCCATTGTAAAACTGCTAAGGCTATGTGGGACACATTGAAAGTTGCACATGAGGGCACGGATGATGTCAAACTAGCTAGAATCAACACGTTAACTCAAGAGTTTGAACTCTTTCATATGGAAAGTGGTGAATCCATTGAAAATATGCAAAAGAGAATCGTACATCTTATAAATCGTTTAAATTCCCTTGATAGACCTGTTTCCAATGCAAATGCTACTAACAAAATTTTAAGGTGTTTAACCAGGGAATGGTAACCCAAGGTTACAGCTATAGAGGATGCAAATGATCTAAATACCTTAGACATCACCACTCTCTTTGGTAAACTTGAAGAACATGAGTAACATCTTAAATGCCTTGACATGCATGAGAAAAAGGTAAAGAAAGATAAGAACATGGAGAAAGAGGTAGAGAAGAAGTCAATAGCTCTAAAGGCTTCAAGCTCCAAGACCTCAAAGCAAGGGCAAGAGGATAGTGATACAAGTGATAAGGAAGACTCAGATGATGAGGAAATGGGACTGTTTGTGCAAAGATACAACAAATACATAAGGAAAAATGGAGAAAAACACTCCGACAAAAGTTTGATTAACTATAGGAAGCAATTCAACAAGTCCAAACAAGATGAGAACAACAAAGGAAAATCCAAAGGTCATTGTTTCAATTGCGGCAAAGTTGGTCATTACAAACCGGATTGTCCATACCTCAAGAAGGAGAAAGACAAGAATCAAAGTAAAGGTCACAACAAGCCTAAAAGAGCTTATATAGCATGGGAAAGTGATTCCTCAAGTGAAGACTCATCAAGCGATGAAGAAGAATCGGCAAACTTATGTCTTATGGCTCATCAACACAAGAAAAAGAAACGTGTAAGTCATCTTAAACCTGAACTTATAGATAAGGTATCTCATGCTCAATTAAAATTAGCTTTTGAAGAACTACATAGAGATGCAATTGAAGCTTTCAAACTTTTGGCCTCAAATAAGAAAAAAATTTCATACCTTGAATCAAAAGTTGAGAAGACCGAAAAGGATATGGAAGCTTTAAAACAATCTATGATAGATATTCAAAAGAATAAAATTGATGAAGATCCTCCATCATGGTTTGGTTGTGAGACATGTCACATTTGGCAAAAAGAAGTAAGAGATCTAAAGGCCAAGTTAGATAAAGCTCTACAACCAAAAGTGACTTTTGCGGTTGATCTAAATAAGTTCAAAAGATCGTATACTCCTTTATATAGCAAATACACTTTTGTACCAAAAGTATCAACTAGCAAAACAACATATTCTCATCACATTACTTGTCATTATTGTTGCAAAAAGGGACACACCATTGAAAAATGCAAATTTAGGAGGATTCTAGTTCCTAAAGGAGTATTTCAATGGTTGCCTAAGTGCAACAATTTATGTACTCACTACCAAGGATCCAATGAAAATTGGGGACCTTCCACTCTAAATTAATTTTGCAGGAAAAATGTCTTGACATTTCCGAAAGGTTGTGGTTCCTTGATAGCGGATGTTCAAGACACATGACGGGAGACATATCACTTTTTGTTGAGTTTCATGCAAAGAAGAAGGGGTATGTCACCTATGGAGACAAAAATCGGGGAGCTATACTTGGTAAAGGAAGTGTAGGTAACCCGTCTACCACAACCATGTCTGATGTCTTACTAGTAGAAGGTCTTAAACATAATCTCTTAAGTATTAGTCAATTGTGCGACAAAGATTTCAAAGTAACTTTCACAAATTATGGTTGTACAGTTGAACATATTAAGAAAAGAGACATTGTGTTTAATGGCACAAGAGTAAACAACATTTATATGCTAAACTTGGATGAAGTGTCTAAGTCAAATGCCAAGTGTCTTATTGCCTTAGGAGAAGATTCATGGCTTTGGCATAGAAGCCTTGCTCACATAAACTTTGACTTACTAAATAAGGTTGTCACAAAGGATTTAGTAATCGGCTTACCAAAAATAAAGTTTTCAAAAGATCATCTATGTGATGCATGACAAAAGGGGAAACAAACAAAAGTGTCTTTTAAATCAAAAGATGTGGTTTCAACATCACGACCCCTTGAACTTCTTCACATGGATCTTTTTGGCCCTTCAAGGACTAAAAGCATAGGTGGAAACATATATGGTTTTATCATAGGTAGAAGCACTTCAAAGTTAGAAGACAAAAAGATGCTTTGCACCAAGCTGTTTGACTCTGACTAATTCAAACGTTGTATCTACAAATATCAGATCAGAAGCAAGTACAAGATGGCAGGCTACGCTAACTGACAAAAGCAACGTTAGAAGCTATTAAAGGCAAAGTCAGTTAAAGCAGGAAAAGCAAGGCTCGAGGTAGTTGACAAAAGAGTGAAACATTAAATGCAATGTTGTACGGATCATGGAACGCATTAAATGCTCCCAACGGTCATCTTATCAAAACGCCTATAAATAGAAGTTCTGATGAGAAGCTGAATACAACACTCTTGCGCAAAAATACAGAAACGCTATCAAATTCAAAAGCTCTCAAACTTCATCTTCAACCTCACTTCATTTGTAATATCTTAGTGAGATTTAAGCTTAGAACTTAAGAGAAATATCACAGTTGTGATTATAGCTTATTAAGAAGCATTGTAATACTCTTGTAAGAATTTGTTTACATTAATTTGTAAAAGGTTCCTAGAGTGATCAAGGTGTGATCAGAATACTCTAGAAGACTTAGAAGGTATCTAAGTGGAAAACCATTGTAATCAAGGTTGATTAGTGGATTAAATCCTCAGGTGAGGTAAATCACTCTAAGGGGGTGGACTGGAGTAGTTTCGTTTACAACGAATCAGGATAAAAATCATTGTGCAATTGTTTTTATCTTAAGAGTTTTTTAAAGTCACACTTATTCAAACCCCCCCTTTCTAAGTGTTTTTCTATCCTTCAATTGGCATCAGAGCGCCGGTTCTAAGGTGCAAGCACTTAACTGTGTTAGAAAAGATTCAGGAAGAGAAAAACACTAAGTCAAGATGGTTGAAACTCCACCACCTACATCTACATCTGGCTCTGCTGAGCAATACAATGGAAATGGTAACAATGGCTACACTAGACCACCAGTATTCGATGGTGAAAACTTTGAATATTGGAAAGATAAACTTGAAAGTTACTTTCTTGGATTAGATGGTGACTTATGGGATCTTCTGGTGGATGGTTACAAACATCCTGTGAAAGCTAGTGGAGTAAAGTTGACAAGACAAGAAATGAGTGATGATCAAAAGAAGCAATTCAAAAATCATCATAAGTCAAAGACTGTTTTGCTGAATGCTATCTCTCACGTTGAATATGAGAAGATATCGAACAGGGAACCTGCCCATGACATATATGAATCATTGAAAATGACTCATGAAGGAAATGCCCAAGTCAAGGAGACTAAAGCTCTTGCTTTAATCCAGAAATATGAAGCCTTCAAGATGGAGGATGATGAAAACATTGAAACAATGTTCTCAAGATTTCAAACTCTAACTGCTGGATTAAGAGTTCTTGACAAGGGATACACAAAGGCTGATCACGTCAAGAAGATCATCAGAAGCTTGCCAAGAAGATGGGGTCCTATGGTGACTGCATTCAAAATTGCCAAGAACCTGAATGAAGTCTCTCTTGAAGAGTTGATCAGTGCTCTGAGGAGTCATGAAATAGAGCTGGATGCTAATGAACCTCAGAAGAAAGGTAAGTCTATTGCATTAAAATCTAATTATAAAAAATGCACTAACTCTTTTCAGGCTGAAGAAGAAGATTCTGAAGAATCAGAATCAGAAGAAGAAGATGAACTGTCTATGATCTCCAGAAGGGTAAACCAACTCTGGAAAAGCAAGCATAGGAAGTTCAAGAACTTCAAAAGTTCTAAGAACCTTGAAAAAGGAGAATCTTTTGGAAGCAGAAGATATGACAAGAAGAAGGTCACGTGCTTTGAGTGCAATGTCTTATGGCAACTACAAGAGTAAGTGTCCAAAGCTTCAAAAGGAGAAGCCCAAGAAGAAGTTTAATAAGAAGAAAGGTCTTATGGCAACTTGGGATGATTAAGATTCATCAGAATCAGAATCAGACTCTGAAGGCGAGCAGGCAAACATTGCGCTGATGGCCACAGTTGATGACGGATCAGAATCTACATCAGAATCAGATTCTGAAGAGGTATTTTCTGAACTATCTAGAGAAGAGTTAGTTTCCATTTTAACAGAACTTCTGGAACTCAGGCTCATCTTAGTATCAAATACAAAAAGCTGAAAAAGCTATTTGAATCTGAAACTAAGAAGCTGGAAGTGGAAAATTCTGAACTGAAGGAAAAAGTTTTAAAATTATCCAAAGATATTGGATCTCCTTCTGACTCAGAAAAGTCCATTCCTAGTTTGAACCATATTCTGAAAGAATATGACTTGAGCTTTAGAAAGTTCTTATCTAGAGGTATTGGAAGAAGTCAACTTGCCTCTATGATCTATGTTGTTAGTGGAAATAAGAGAGTTGGCATTGGCTATGAGGGTGAAACCCCATACAAACTTAAACCTGTAGATGATATGAAAATTACATACAAGCCCTTGTATGATCAGTTCAAGTATGGTCACTCCCATGATATTAGGCTCACATCACATGCTAAAATCTTTCACATTACACACACTAAGAAGCATGTGACACAACCTAGGAAATATCATGTAACTCAAAATAAGAATTACCATGTTGTACCTCTTGTTGTTTATAATGCAAAACCTAAGTTCAATCAGAACTTGAGGAGAGCTAACAAGAAAGGACCCAAGAAAATGTGGGCACCTAAGGAAAAGATTATTCCCGTTGCAGATATCCTTGGCTGCAAAGAAGAAAAAGGAAAGCATGTCATGGTACCTGGACTCTGGGTGCTCTCGACACATGACGGGAAGAAGGTCTATGTTCCAAGACCTGGTGCTTAAATCTGCTGGAGAAGTTAAGTTTGGAGGAGATCAGAAGGGCAAGATAATTGGCTCAGGAACCATAACTACTGGTAACTCTCCTTCTATAACTAATGTTCTTCTGGTAGATGGATTAGCTCATAACTTGTTCTCCATAAGTCAATTAAGTGACAATGGTTATGACATAATCTTTAATCAAAAGTCTTGTAAGGCTGTAAGTCAGAAGGATGGCTCAATCCTATTTACAGGAAAGAGAAAGAACAACATTTACAAGATTGATCTTCAAGATCTTAATAATCATAAGGTAACTTGTCTTATGTCTGTTAGCGAAGAGCAATGGGTCTGACACAGAAGATTAGGCCATGCTATTTTGAGAAAGTTTTCTCATATTAACAAACTAAATCTGGTCAGAGGACTCCCTAATCTGAAATACAAATCAGATGCTCTTTGCGAAGCATGTCAGAAAGGGAAGTTTTCCAAACCTGCATTCAAGTATAAGAATGTTGTTTCTTCCTCTAGGCTGCTAGAACTTCTGCACATTGATCTGTTTGGCCCAGTCAAAACAGCATCTGTCAGAGGGAAGAAATATGGATTAGTCATCGTAGATGATTATAGTCGCTGGACATAGGTAAAGTTCTTGAAACACAAGGATGAGTCTCATTCAGTGTTCTTTAAGTTCTGAGAAAGAGTGTAAAATCATAAAGGTCAGAAGTGATCATGGTGGCGAATTTGAGAACAGATTCTTTGAGGAGTACTTCAAAGAAAATGGTATTTCCCAGGATTTCTCTTGCCCTAGAACTCCACAGCAAAATTGAGTTGTAGAGCGAAAGAATAGGACTCTACAAGAAATGGCCAAAACCATGATCAACGAAACCAATATGGCTAAGCATTTCTGGGCAGAAGCAATAAACACTGCATGCTATATTCAGAATAGAATCTCTATCAGACCTATTCTTAATAAGACTCCTTATGAATTGTGGAAGAACAGAAAGCCCAACATTTCATATTTTCATCCTTTTGGATGTGTTTGTTTTATTCTGAATACTAAAGATCATCTGAGTAAGTTTGATTCTAAGGCACAGAAGTGTTTCTTTCTTGGATATTCTGAACGCTCTAAAGGCTACAGAGTATACAATACTGAAACATTGATTATTGAAGAATCAATCAATATCAGATTTGATGATAAGCTTGGTCTTGAAAAGCCAAAGCAGTTTGAGAATTTTGCAGATATAGATATCTCAATTTCAGAAGCTGAAGAACCAAGAAGCAAAGTATCAGAAGCTGAAGAACCCAGAAGCAAAGGATCAGAAGATCAAGTTGCTGCTTCTTTAGAGAATCTCAGAATTTCTGAAGAGCCAACAGTCAGAAGATCTTCTAGACTCACCTCTGCTCACTCAGAAGATGTCATTCTTGGAAAGAAGGATGATCCTATCAGAACCAGATCTTTTCTGAAGAATATCAGTACGGATATTTGATCAGAATGAGAAGGTGAGAAGTTCTAACTCTTTCAGAATCAAGGTTAAAGCAAAACAGCTGTCACCAACTTTTCCAGAAGATGAACACGTGTTCACTCTATTTGGACAAGCATGCGTGCAACTGATGAGACGCCGCCCTAGGTAACTGTGCAAATCATTTCAAATTTCACGTTATCCCACCTAACGTCATTCATCATTAAATGCATTTGATTTTCTTGATTATGTTACTGTTCACTCTCATAATTTCATTGCATTCTTTTTCAAATCCGTTTCTATATAAACTCCCCTCATCATATCTTTTTCTCTTTTACGCATTCATTTTCTCTCTCTCCTTGTATGCATTTTTGCAATCTGTTCGCCATTTTCTCTAACCCTAAACACAAGAAGAAACCTAGAAATCTCATAAAGGTGCAAATGGCTGCTTCTTCATCACATTTTGCTGATTCTTCGTCTTCTTCTTAACAACATCATCATGACGAAGAAGAAGAACTATTCTATCCACCACTCACTTGCTCGATTCCTCGGGAAGATTTAGAAGTTATCTGTGAGTTGATGGTTGACTTTGATAATCTGGAAGAACATCAGTTTCGTCTCAGAGATAATATGGTCTTTCAAGGATGGTCATCATAATTTCGTGAGTTCTGTGGACCAGTCTATCCTGACTTGGTAAAAGAATTTGGGTTAATGCCTTCGTCATCCCTAAAGCAATAGTCTCTTTTGTTCATGGAAGGTTCTTCTCAATCACTGAAGATCTTTTGAGAATGCTATTTGATTTGAGAGATCCTGTCTGTGCTTTTGAACTATCTCAAAGAGAAAACTGGAATCATGTTCTTGCTGAACTATACCCAGATGTGACGAAAACCAAGAATGTCAAGGATCTGAAGGACATCTACAAAGTATGGACAAAGATTCTTCTAGGTTGTTTCTATCACAGAAAAGCGACCTATTCACCCAACTTCGTCAGCAAAGACCAACAATACATCATGTATTGTATTGGTACTAAAAAGAAGGTTGATGTGACTTACATCATTTTCAATCATATGTGGACTGCTGTAAGAGATACTAGAGATAAGAACAGAACCAAGAAAGGAAATGTTATTCCTTTTGGAAGAATCATTACCAATCTTCTGGTTCAAACCAAGATGGTTGAAAAACTGGAATTTGCTGGAGTTATCAAGGATCCTGTTATTATCACTGTAAGTATCTTGAATGCCACTACCTTGAGGAAGATGAATCTTATTAAAGTTATTGGAAATGCTCCTCAACCTATTCCAGGAGTCAGAAATAGAAGAGGCCCTGTGCTAGCTGAGTTTGAAATGTTATTCAGAAATGAACAACCTGATACTAAGGTTCGTTATCTGAATGTTATCAAGGAAGGTGGTACTATTGATGCTCCTACTGGAGTAAGTCGTCAGAAACTTCCTACTTCTAAGGCTGGAGTATCAGAAGTTGTTCTAGAAGTTGTCCCAGAAGCTGCTTATCATCAGGAAAGAAGAACAAAACGCAAGCCAGATCTTCCTTCTATCAGTCAAGAGACGAGAAATCAAGAAGAAGCTGCTGCAGAAGTTGATGAAAATGTTTCTGTTGAAAATGAGAATATAGAACAAGAAGCTGTTGAGAAAAAGAAGAAAAAGAAGAAGTCCAAGAAAGAAAAGAAAGAAGCTGATGAGAAAAATGATGAGAAGGACGTAGACAATAAGAAGAAAAAGAAAAATAAGAAGAAGAAAAAGAAAGTTGTTGAAGTTGAAAAGAGATCAGAAGAAGAAGTGAATCAAGAAGAAGTGAATAAGGAAGAAGAAAAGAAGGAAGCTGCCAGAAAGAGAGAAATTGCTCTAGAAAAGATAAAAGCTGTTTATGAGAAGAAGAAGCGAAAGGCTATGGCAGATGATTCTGAGAGGCCTCAGAAGAAGAGCACTTCAGGTACAAATGTTTCTGAACCTGACTCTATTTCTATTTTAAATTCAGAATCTGTACCAACAGAAGTTCCTCAACCCTCTTAACCAGATATTCAACCAGAAATAGCCTCCACCATATCTCCTTCATCCACCAAAGTTCTCACTCCTCCTTCTTCACCCATAACCAATGCTGTTTCTGACCAAACCATTGATACACTTGTCCTTGATATTCAACCTCTTCAAACTCTCTTTCCCCCTCACACAAATATCTCCATTTCTCAACCTCCTCCTCATACAAACCATTCCCCCATTGCTAACCCAGTTACAAACAATTCTCCTGAATCAGAATCTAAAAGTACTGGTTCTTTAGCACAATTGTTTCGTGACTGCAACTTCACTCCTAAACCCCGTCCTAAACCTGAGCTTGTGGTGTTAGATGCTGAGTCAGAAGAAGTAGAATCATATCTCTCTCTTGATAGAGAACCTCAACCCTACTTCTTTCTGAACCCAGATTCTGCTATCACCATACTCAAATCCCGCCGGGAATTTTCTGTTGGTGTATGTTTTGAATTATTAAAACTAAAGATGCAGACAGGTTTAGAGACATTGAAGGCAGCACATCATGCCCGGATGGATGATGTTGAGTTGAAAAATCTCTGGAGGATTTTCAGAAGAAAGATGAACTCTGAGTTTCTGAAGCTTCAGAAGGCGTGTGAAGCAGAAACTCCAGGTCATCTTGGATTTCTAAGATCCTATGAAGAATTCTGGGTCAGTCATCTCAGGGGCAGGTATTGTTTTGAAGAAAAAGAATTTGTTGATGAGCTTGCAGAAGATGTGTCTGACCAAGTGCCTTGTCTTGCCATGGTTGTGTGGAAGCCTCACTATTCTGTTCTGACTGGAGATTTTCAGTCTTTATTCAACTGGCTAAGGGAGAATCCCTCAGAGAAAGCACCAGATATGGTATATCCTGTTGTTGAATATCCATCAGAAGTTGCTGCTCCTACACCTCCAAGGAATCTGGCTGAGATTCTTCAGGCTCTTGAGAATGAAGATTCTGATATCCCTGTACCAGAATATGCTGAAGATGCTTCTATGTCAGAAGCTGATGCTGAGAAGCAAAGTGCTGAGAATCATCCTACTGATAAACTTCCTGTTGAGAAACGTGATAATTGATTTGGTTTATTATATCAGTTGCTGGGATAAAGTCTCAACATTCCTAACAATATTTGCAAGTTCTATGTCTTTGAGATTTTTGCAGGATTGAAGATATTCTGAAAAAGCTCAACATGAGAAGCAAATACATGGGGAAAAGCAATTCTATAAAGAAACATGTTCTTAGAATTGAAGCAAGCTTAGTGCTGTGAAGCTTCAAGATCAGAAGCAAGAAGGAAGAATGTTATGATATTCTCGTGGCAGAATATGCTCTAACACATTCTTGTCTCTTATATGCTCTGATACATATTTCTTTTAAGAACTTATCTAAGTGTGCTCTGATATTGTTTAGCATTGCTCTGATACATGTTCTTTCTTAAAAGAATGTTCTGATTCATTCATGCTCTGACTTTTGTTGTCTAGTTTGTTCTGAAACATTTCAGGATGTAAAGATGCTCTGATTATGCTCTGGTACATTCAAGAATGTTCTGATACAATCAAGCATGCAATGATTCAATAAGAAATTCAAAGCTCGGAAACTGTCCTATGGAAGCAAGAAGCAGAAGCTTTGAATGTTCTGAAGTTCTAGGCAAATGTGAACGTCTCGACTGAAATGGAAAATACTCAGGGAAGTCTTTTATTTATAAACTCTTCTAGTATTTATTTCAGGGGGAGATTGTTAATCTCAGGGGGAGACATATTCACACACTATGTATATATGCTTATGCTATAACTGTGTAATTGTCTTTGGTCATCTGATATTCTGATTGCAAATTCATATCAACTATATATGTTTTTGTCATCATCAAAAAGGGGGAGATTGTTAGAACAAGAATTGTTTTGATCAATATTCTTAGTTTTGATGATAACAATGTATATGAATTTTGTATAAGACAATGTGGTACTCTAATCCTATGCATTTTCCATTTCAGGAAATATATAAAGAGTATGCACAATTCAGCGCAAGAAGCACTGACTCAGAAGGTTCAAGTATGCAACATCAGAACATGCTCTCGCAAGACATCAGAAGATGGTCAAGCAGAATCAGAACATGGTCTATTGAAGCATTAGAAGAACTTGAGTTCAGAAGCAGAAGCACTGAAGTTCTTATGGTATCACGCTAGAAGCACTTCAAAGTCAGAAGACAAGAAGATGCTCTGCACCAAGATGTTTGACTCTGATTAATTCAAACGTTGTATCTACAAAGATCAGATCAGAAGCAAGTACAAGATGGCAGGCTACACTGACTGACAAAAGGAACGTTAGAAGCTATTAAAGGCAAAGTCAGTTAAAGCAGGAAAAGCAAGGCTCGAAGTAGTTGACAAAAGAGTGAAACATTAAATGCAATGCTGTACGGATCACGCAACGCATTAAATGCTCCCAACGGTCATCTTCTCAAAACGCCTATAAATAGAAGTTCTAATGAGAAGCTGAATACAACACTCTTGCGCAAAAATACAGAAACGCTATCAAATTCAAAAGCTCTCAAACTTCATCTTCAACCTCACTTCATTTGTAATATCTTAGTGAGATTTAAGCTTAGAACTTAAGAGAAATATCACAGTTGTGATTATAGCTTATTAAGAAGCATTGTAATACTGTTGTAAGAATTTGTTTACATTAATTTGGAAAAGGTTCCTAGAGTGATCAAGGTGTGATCAGAATACTCTAGAAGACTTAGAAGGTATCTAAGTGGAAAACCATTGTAATCAAGGTTGATTAGTGGATTAAATCCTCAGGTGAGGTAAATCACTCTAAGGGGGTGGACTGGAGTAGTTTCGTTAACAACGAACCAGGATAAAAATCATTGTGCAATTGTTTTTATCTTAAGAGTTTTTTAAAGTCACACTTATTCAAACCCCCCCCTTTCTAAGTGTTTTTCTATCCTTCAGTTGTCACAAAGGATTTAGTAATCGGCTTACGAAAAATAAAGTTTTCAAAAGATCATCTATGTGATGCATGTCAAAAGGGGAAACAAACAAAAGTGTCTTTTAAATCAAAAAATGTGGTTTCAACATCACGACCCCTTGAACTTCTTCACATGGATCTCTTTGGCCCTTCAAGGACTAAAAGCATAGGTGGAAACATCTATGGTTTTATCATTGTCGATGATTACTCTAGATTTTGTTGGACAATATTCCTACCTAGTAAGGATCAAACATTTCCAGCATTTACTCAATTTGCAAGGTTATGTCAAAACAAAATGAACACTAAAATAATTGCAATCCGTAGTGACCACGGTGGTGAATTTGAAAACTATCTTTTTGAAAAATACTGTGATAAACATGGAATTGAACATAACTTTTCAGCTCCTAGAACACCACAACAAAATGGGGTGGTCGAACGTAAAAATCGTGTTCTAGAAGAGTTGGCAAGAACAATGCTCAATGAAGGAAATCTACCCAAATATTTCTGGGCGGATGCTATTAGCACCGCATGTTATGTTTTGAATAGGATATTAATTCGTCCTATACTAAAAAAAAACACCATATGAACTATTAGAGGGTAGAAAACCAAATGTGTCACACCTCCATGTATTCGGTTGCAAATGTTTTGTGTTAAATAACGGTAAAGATAACCTTGGTAAATTTGATGCTAAAGCAGACGAAGGCATATTTCTTGGTTACTCTCAATCTAGTAAAGCATATAGGATTTACAACAAAAGGCTACTTATAGTTGAATAGTCATTTCATGTGTCCTTTGATGAATCTTACTCAAAATGTGTCGAGAAAGGTATATCATTTGATAGTGCAGGCCCATCTACTGAAGATATTGTCAAAGAAAAGGATGAAGAAAGTGAGATTATCAAAAAGGAAGATGCTAAGGAAGAGAAAGATGAAACTCATGATAGTGTAGAAAAAGAAAGCATCTCAAACAACGAAGAACTTCCTAAGGCCTGGACAAATGTAAAAGATCATCCAATCGACAACATATTAGGTGACATCTCAAAGGGCGTTACAACACGCTCCAAGATAAGTAACTTTTGTCATCATTTTGCTTTTGTTTCACAAGTTGAGCCGAAAAACGCAAAAGAAGCATTACTTGATGAGAATTGGCTAATGGCCATGCAAGAAGAATTAAACCAGTTTAAGAGGAATGATGTATGGGACCTTGTCCCTCATCCAGGAGAACATCAAGTAATCGGCACTAGATGGGTTTTTCGTAACAAACTTGATGAAAATGGAGTTATTACTAGAAACAAAGCTAGATTAGTAGCTCAAGGCTACAATCAATAGGAAGGTATTAATTATGAAGAGACGTACGCTCCCGTAGCACGTCTTGAGGCAATTTGTCTCTTACTTGCTTATGCTTGCTCAAAAGACTTTGAGCTTTTTCAAATGGACGTTAAAAGTGCCTTTCTAAATGGCTATATTAATGAAGAGGTCTATGTAGCTCAACCACCCGGTTTTGAAAATTACAAGTATCCAACACATGTTTACAAGTTGAAACGTGCTTTATACGGTCTCAAACAAGCCCCTAGGGCTTGGTATGAACGTTTAAGCAAATTTCTACTTAGTCAAGGATACTTTAGGGGTAAAGTTGACACTACTCTCTTCATTAAAAGAAAAGATAAAGATATACTTTTGGTTCAAGTTTATGTAGATGATATAATATTTGGGTCAACTAATGCAAAACTTGTCAAAGAATTTTCTAAGCTTATGCAGAGTGAATTTGAGATGAGCCTCATGGGAGAATTGAACTTCTTCCTTGGTCTACAAATCAAGCAGCTTAGTCATGGAACTTTCGTTAGCCAAACTAAGTATTGCATAGATTTGCTAAAGAGATTTGGAATGAGTGAGGCAAAGGAGATTGCCACACCTATGGCAACCAATAACAACCTAGACAAGGATGAAAACGGTAAAGAGGTTGATGTGAAATTGTACCGAGGCATGATAGGCTCACTATTGTATCTCACGGCTTCAAGACCGGACATTATGTTTAGCGTATGTATATGCGCGAGATACCAATCGTGCCCAAAGGAATCACATCTAAAGGCTGTAAAAAGAATTCTACGATATCTCCGTGGAACTACTACATATGGTCTATGGTATCCTAAGGGAAATGAATGCTACTTGGTGGGATTCTCTGACTCCGACTTTGCTGGATGCAAATATGACAGAAAAAGCACCAGTGGCACATGTCATCTATTCTCAAATTCATTGATAAGTTGGCACTGCAAGAAACAAGTATCAGTCGCGTTATCTACAGCTGAAGCAGAATATGTAGCTGCCGGAAGTTGTTGTGCTCAGATATTGTGGCTCAAACAGCAGCTTATTGATTTTGGCATCAAACTTGATCGCATACCAATCATGTGTGACAACACAAGCGCCATCAACCTAAGCAAGAATCCTGTACTACATTCACGAACCAAGCATATTGAAATAAGGCATCACTTCTTAAGATACCATGTAGAAAAAGGAGAAGTTGTGTTTGAGCATGGTGAGAGCAAGAAGAAATTAGCGGACATCTTCACCAAACCTCTTGCAACCGAGCCTTTCTTCAACATTTGCAGAGAATTAGGGATATTGGATATCTCTAATTTGAGCTAAATATGGTTTTGTTTATCTAATTATTTTAAACTCTATCTATTGATTATGTTTAAACTAACATTTATCTTAGTGTGAAGGTAGTACGCAACCAGTCAAGGATCGTGCTACATTGACAAAAGGAACATACTTTACCTTATATCATGATGACAAGATATCTGAAAATCAAGAAAGCGGTAACAAGCTTGTTGTTCACTTCCAAGAATATTATTGATTCTGTAATATGCAATCAATTGACATGTTTATAGTGACCTCATATATGCTTCTCAATATTTCTCATTTACATATAAATTGCTCGTCATTAAGCATAATGTGTCAAGTTTAAGCATACATATGGTAGTTTAAGCATACATATGGTATAACAGGCATATATTTTTTATTCCTAACATATTTGCTGCATTTCACGCATTTGGAGTCTTTCGAGTCGACCCAAATTGGCATTGAGTCAACCTACTGAAGAAAATTTCAAAAATAAGAAAATTACTATTAGTTACGTCGACCTAGCTTGGCTTTAGGTCGACCTACTCTGTTTCTTTTAAAAACCCACAGCCACTGCTTCTTTTAGGTCGACGCAGACTATAATTAGGTCGACCTACTGCGACATAAATTCCCAAATTTGGGCTTTTAGGTCGACCCGACCCATGTTTCTTTCATATACATTCATTCATTTTCATTTTCCTCCATCTCAAACATAACCTCTCTACGAAAACCCTAATATTTCAAGAACCAAATCTCTCAAATCCTCAGCATCTTCACCAAATTCATCCTCAACAATGCCTCCAAAGTCCAGAAAAGGAAAGGAAATCGCGACCAGATCCTCATCTCGATCGGTAAGTGCTCTCGCTCTCGTTCATCCAGATTGTAAGGCTGATTTTGAAAAGTGGCACATGAAACGGAAAATTATTAAGCAATATGTGTACAACCCTAAGGTAGCTGACCGTATGAACATTCCTGAAATTACTTGTCTTATTCAACATCAAAATATCCATCCACTGTTGGAGTGCGATACTCCATATAATGAGGATATTGTTCGTGCTTTCTATGCGGGTTTACAAAAGGGTGATGGATGTTATTTCCGGTTTAAGATGGGGTCACGCTCACACTTTGTTAATGAACAAGTTTGGGCGAGCATTTTTGGCCTTACCCTAGAAGGTGATGAATATCGTATAGAAGACAGTGATTTTCCAGCAAACTATGATCACCTAGCCTACATGAAATAAATTCTCAAGGACCCCACCGTTCTTGATAAACCAAATGAAACCATCACAGCAGGGCACCTAAAGAGAAATCCTAGGCTATTGAATTGGATTATCTCCCGTATCATTCGACCACGGTCGGGTGGATACTCTAGGATTGAATGGAATGAGATTGTATTGATGTACTTACTGGAAAACAAGACTCGTGTGCACTGGCCTTACTTTCTAGCCACCAAATTCTATGAGGTCAAGCAGAAAACCACTGCTTTATGCTATGGATCGATTATTCAGAAAATTGTGAACCACTTCGGTAAGACAATTGATGGGCTGACTTACACCAGGATCAAACATCCTCAAGAGTTCTCTCAAAACACTTTGACTCTCATGGGCTATCATTGGGATCCAAATAGGAAAGCATACTACCTCATCCAAAAAGGGACTGGCAAAATCATCTACAACTATGATGATCCTGCTGAATTTGGTCCCCATGGAGGAAATGAAGAGGAAGAACATGAACTTGACATGCCTATTGATGATGATCATGTCATGGAAGATGTTCCTCGTGATGGAGACTCAAATTGGCAATATGTACCTCCTCAAGAAGAGGAAATTCCTTAGGAATACACAGCTCTGCCGCAATCGGATCAATCAAATATCATTTCCATGCTAGAAAACATGCAGCTTCTTCAACAACAACACTTTAAGGCACAACAGCTCCAGTTTCAGAATATGCAACAAGTTCAACAGGAACGCTACAATGAGCAACAACTTCAGTATGAAAATATGCATCGCTTGGCTCAAGAGCACAAAAGTGATTTTGAGACCTTTGCCTCAAATCTCACTGAAAGACAGAACCGTTTTGAAGAAACAGCAACCAACATGCATGCTAGTCTGAATCAAAGTTTCAACATACTCAACAGAACCGTTCTTGATCTACTTGAGCAGGTTGAAGAGGATAGACCTCAAGGTTTTCAGAGAGGAAGAGGAAGGCGCGGAAGACGTTAGAGGACATTGCATTCCATTAGTTCATAGCACTGCATTTCATATCATATCACCCTTATGCTTACTTTATCATATGAATTTCAGTTTTTCTTTTGTAATCATAACGCGTCTTAAACTTGAATCTTGTGTTTATTCTACTATTGTAGTATGTTAATTTTATCTTGTTATAATTATCCTGTGTGTTTTCCCCTATTACCTTCTTTGTTTCATTTTTGATGTTGTCAAAGGGGGAGTATATGAGAGAGTATGAGTATACGGGAGAGCTTACGCATTCAAGTACGGGGGAGCTTACGCATTCAAATACGGGGGAGCTTACGTCATTCAACCAATGTTTGCCATCATCAAAAAGGGGGAGTATGTAAGTACAAGCCTACACTCATCAAGAAGTTTTCGATTCATGGCAAACATCATAGGTAAACAAATATCAAGCCACAAGTAAATGACATAAGGAAAAGTAGGATTTTGGCTATCTAAGGCATTTTAGGTCGACTCACCACAAGCCCAGGTCGACCTAGAAGGCTTTGTTCATCCAGCATAAGAAATTGTCTCAGATAGGTCGACCCACTCAGCCCTTAGGTCGACTCAAACTTAAGAAAATAAAGAAGTCTCACCTCTGTCCCATTTAGGTCGACTCAACCAAATGCCTAGGTCGACCTAAACTGAAGAAAAGCCACAAAAACCAAATTCAACTGATTTTAGGTCGACCCAGAGCCCCAACAGGTCGACCCAACTGGAAACAAAAATAGAGTTGTTGAATCTGCTCCATTTAGGTCGACCCAATCAATGAAGTAGGTCGACCTATTTCCTCAAAACTTGCCAAATCATGCGTTTGCTCTGTGTTAACTGTACTATCACCTTTATATATCTTTTTCTGTTAATTATTCAATTGGAACACCAACAACTGAAAGATACACAAACGCTCCTCATCTTCTTTCTTCTTCTCAACACCAACACAATTACACACAATAATTCTTGTGGTGAGGGTTTGTGATCAAGATCGATAACGTCCATGGAAAGGAATTGAAGGTTCCCAGTGGGTGAAGATTTGTGGGGTTTTTGGTGAATAAAATCTGCGGATTTTGTCCTCCAAGATTGGTGAATTTTGGGGGTTTTTGTCAAGAGGCTTCATCAAGGATTCAGCTGAGTGTGAAGATTGAAGAACAAAGGTTCGAGCAATTCACAACACTACAGAAAGGGAATCAACGATAAGCTCTTGGAGGATACTTAATCTGGCTCAAGATCAAGGGGAAGAAGATACAAAGAATCAACATATTCGGTTTATCGTTATTGCTTTGTTATCTTCTTTGTATAAACTCTTTTCAATCATAATGAAAGACATCCCAAATCCCATTTGGAATTGGGGGCAGATGTAGTCGTAGCGAGGACGATCGACGAACTGCCTGAACAAATATCGTGTTCTTATTGCCTTTATCTTTTCGTTCTTGTTACGCTTATTTCTGGTCGTAATTGCAAATTGATCAACGTATCAAGTGTTAAACTTGTGTGATAAGATTCTGCATAATCATCACAAGTCACCACACATTGATTCATAAATCAATTTGGACATTATCACCAAGTGTTTGATATATTGCTTTCATTATAAATCAAAGCATTGAAAAAAAATTTAATCAAGCAAACACTTAAACGATTTATCGCATTATAACCTGTTGATTCTCTAATAGTATTTATCATCACATCATAGTTAGTTTATGGTTTAATTACATATCTGATCCTTCCCGTAGCAGTTCGGAATAGACGCGAGTCGATCCCTAAACGCTTTCGCCATATTTTTTAAGGAAATCCGAATAAATTCTGAAGTATCTATTCACCCCCTCTAGATACGTAAGCCTAGCGTCTAACATATGCGTCGACCTAAAGGAGGCTATGCATCGACGCACAGCATGTAATTTTTGAAAAATATTCTGAAGGTCATAACTTTTGATCCGTTTGTCCGATTTATGTGTCGTTTTGGGCGTTGCGAAGCTAATTAGATGTTTTACATGATAAAGTGATAAAATGGGCAGTGGCCGACTTTATTTTAAAAACTCGATTAAATTGCTTTGGTGGATTGAAACATTGTATATGTATAAATGTGTTTATATATATGACCATGTGTTTGTGTGATGGTTTGATAATTTGTGATTATATTAATATGTGATTAATATTAATATGACGATTGTGGTGAATATGTGCGGATGATTGAATGATGCTTAGACATGTACATGCTTACGATGTTGATGAGATGAGATGAAAATAGACGATGTTAAGCATCGTATTGATGATAATATAAGTATGTGATATGTGTGCATTCATTCATGAATCATTTGCATTTGATGATATATACCGATGATGAGTGGATTCTTTGTAGGACATAATTCCCATTGTGCGGAATTTGTGTCGGTGGACTGTATCTCGATGATGAGTAGATCAGTTGGATGGGTTCAGCCCATGATTTGGTACCACATGCATTAGTGTCAGTTCATTCATATGCATTATAAAATGTTATGGCTTGAATGAATCGTGTTGTGATTGATGATGTATCTTGGTATGTTTGACGAATGTGAGGTATTGGAATGATTGTATACATGTAGGTTGAGTGATTAATAATTTCTTGATGTTTTATTGCTTACGACTATATAATACTCGTTATTGTGAATGAGACTCACCCTTACATGTTGTTTTTTAGATTGAGGAGTAGCGACTTAGCTGATTTGGTGAGGATAGCTCTTAGAGTTCATCCATGAGTCGTGTCGGTCATGCTCTGATTGTAACACTGGGGAACGCTAGTTTAGAGATGAATTACTCTATTTTGATTCTGTTTTTTTAGACTTGGTTTGGATGAATTGCATGGATGATGAATATGCAACGTTATGAATTATAATCCGCTGTGTTGAACATGAATGGTGTTTTATGTTAAATTGTTCCTCGTGTGGCATGACAATTGGCATTGGTGTTTATTTTGGATTAATTATGATACCCTTGTATTTCATGTTTACTATGAATTATTCTATTTATTTCCGCGGGGTTTAGAAGGGTGTTACAATAGTGGTATCAGAGCATAGTCGGTCGTTGTGACCAGAGTCTTAGTGTCATTATTTTCCTTGTATATGACTAGTGCGAAGTAATCACTGTCGATACTTTTGTGCTAATGAAGATTGTTTTGGTGAATTAGCAGAACAATGGCTGGGAGGGGTGGAATAAACAATGATGCGATCGCTAAGGCTTTGGGCATGATTGCTGGTGTGCTGGGAGGAAATCCTGGAAGAGCTGGGATTGGTGCTAACACGCAATTGGGGAACTTTCAGAGGAACAATCCTCTGTTGTTCAAGGGAACGCATGATCCTGAAGGTGCTCAGAAATGGCTGAAGGAGATTGAGAGGATTTTCAGAGTCATTTATTGTGTTGAGGATCTGAAAGTGAGGTATGGTACGCATATGTTGTCCGAAGAGGCTGATGACTGGAAAATGGCCAGCAGAGATGAATTCGAGGTTGCTGGTGTAGCAATTACTTAGGCTGTGTTCAAGAGAGAATTCCTGAGAAGGTACTTTCCTGAAGACGTTCGGGGCAGAAAAGAAATTGAATTTTTGGAGCTGACTCAAGGTAATATGACGGTACCGGAGTATGCTTCGAAGTTTGTTGAGTTGGCGAAGTACTACGTTCACTACAACAATGATGAAGCTAGTGAATTCTCAAAGTGTATCAAGTTAGAGAATGGTCTTCGAGACGAAATTAAGCAGGGCATCAGGTATCAGAGGATTCGCAGATTTGTTGATCTGGTGGATTGTAGTAGAATCTTCGAAGAGGATAACCTTAAGCTGAAGTTATCTCACTCTCGCGAGTTGGTTGACAAGAAAGGTAAGAAACCGATGGATAGGGGTAAGCCTTATGGTAAGGGAAATCCTAGAGCTAGAGATTGGAAGAAGCCTAGTGGGGGAGATTCTAGTGCCCTCGTTAGATGTTATAATTGTGGTGAGGCTGGACATAAGAGGAACAAATGCAAGAGCAAGGAGAAAACAAGTTTCAAGTGCAATAAGACTGGGCATGTAGCTGCTGAATGTAGAATGAAGACTGTGACATGCTATAACTGTGGAGAAGAGGGTCACATCAGTCCACAGTGAACGAAACAAAAGAAGGTTCAATCTGGTGGAAAGGTATTTGCTTTGTCTGGGACAGAGACTACTCTAGAAGATAGGTTGATTAAAGGTACGTGTTTTATTCATGGCACACCTCTAGTTGCAATTATTGATACCGGAGCGACTCATTCGTTCATTTCATTGGATTGTGCTAAACGGTTGGGATTAGAAATATCTGATATTAATGGAAGTATGATTATTAACACTCCTGCGTCGGGTTCAGTAACTACTTCATCTGCTTGTTTGAACTGTCCGGTTGATATTTTTTGTAGAGAATTCATAATGGACTTGTGTGCCTTCTGTTGAAACAAATTGATGTAATCTTGGGAATGAACTGGTTAGAGTTCAACCGTGTTCATATCAACTGTTTTTCGAAGACGGTGTTATTTCCTGAAGCTGTTAGTGCCGATGATCTGAGCATGACCGCTAGACAGGTGAATGAGGCTATCGGATATGGTGCAACAGTGTTCATGTTATTTGCACTAATGAACTCAGAAGAGAAGGTGGTACGTACTAAATTACCAGTAGTATGTGAATTTCCAGAAGTTTTTCCGGAAGATGTGAACGAATTGCCACCAGAAAGAGAAGTGGAATTTGCTATTGATTTGATTCCGGGAACTAGTCCAGTGTCGATGGCATCGTATCGCATGTCGCCGTCTGAGTTGGCTGAACTAAAGAAACAGTTGGAAGAATTGCTTGAGAAGAAATTCATTCGTCCGAGTGTTTCTCCGTGGGGTGCGCCTGTATTGCTAATAAAGAAGAAAAAGGGTTCGATGAGGCTGTGTGTGGATTACAGACAGTTGAACAAGGTTACTATTAAGAATCGGTATCCACTACCGAGGAGGATTGATGATTTGATGGATCAACTGACTGGAGCCTGTGTATTCAGTAAGATTGATATGAGTTCTGGGTATCATCAAATTCGTGTGAAAGATGACGATATTCAAAAGACTGCTTTTAGAACAAGGTATGGACGTTACGAGTATTCGGTAATTCCGTTTGGAGTTACTAATGCACCTAGTGTTTTTATGGAGTATATGAATAGGATCTTCCATCCTTATCTTGATAAGTTCGTGGTGGTGTTCATAGACGATATTTTAATATATTCTAAGAATGACAAAGAGCATGTGGAACATCTCAGAACGGTGTTAGAGTTATTGAAAGAGAAGAAACTTTTTGCTAAATTGTCGAAGTGTGAATTTTGGTTGGATGAAGTTAGTTTCCTTGGACACGTGGTTTCTAAGAATGGTATTGATGTTGATCCTACGAAGATAGAAGCAGTGTCTCAGTGGAAAGCTCCGAAATCAGTGTCAGAAATTCGTAGTTTTCTTGGTCTTGCAGGTTACTACCGAAAGTTTATCGAGGGATTTTCGAAGTTGGCATTGCCGCTAACTAAATTGACCAGGAAGGGTCAGGCTTTTATTTAGGATGCGAAATATGAAGAAGGATTCCAAGAATTGAAGAAGAGATTGACAAGTGCTCCTATCTTGATTTTGCCAAATCTGACAGAATCATTTGTGGTATATTGTGACGCATCGTTGATGGGTTTAGGTGGTGTATTAATGCAGAATCAACAAGTGGTAGCTTATGCGTCGAGACAACTCAAAAAGCATTAAAGGAACTACCCGACTCACGATTTGGAGTTGGCAGCCGTGGTTTTTATTTTGAAGTTATGGAGACATTATTTGTATGGTTCGAGATTTGAAGTGTTAAGTGATCATAAGAGTCTGAAGTATCTCTTCGATCAGAAAGAGCTTAATATGAGACAGAGGAGGTAGTTGGAATTTCTTAAGGATTATGATTTTGGTTTGAATTACCATCCCGGTAAGGCAAACGTTGTTGCTGATGCGTTGATAGGAAGTCTTTGCACATGTCTATGCTAATGGTGAAAGAATTGGATTTAATTGAACAATTCAGAGACTTGAGTTTGGTATGCGAAGATACTCCTAATAGTGTTAAACTGGGTATGCTAAAGTTGACTAGTGGTATTCTTAAAGATATTAGAGAAGGTCAAAAAACTGATGTTGAGTTGATTGATAAGATGACTTCAATTAACCAAGGGAAAGGCGGTGAATTCAGAATCGACGAGAATGGTATATTGAGGCTTGGCGATTGAGTTTGTGTTCCTGATGTGGTTGCGCTTCGAAAGAATATCCTGGAAGAAGGACACCGTAGTGGATTAAGTATTCATCCTGGTGCTACCAAGATGTATCATGATCTGAAAAAGTTGTTTTGGTGACCTGGAATAAAGAAAGAAATTGTTGAGTTTATGTACTCTTGTTTGACGTGTCAGAAGTCAAAAATTGAGCATCAAAAGCCATCTGGGTATATGCAACCGATGTTTATTACTGAGTGGAAGTGGGATAGCATATCAATGGATTTTGTTTCTGGGTTGCCGATAACTGTTAAGAATTGTGAAGCTATATGGGTTGTTGTGGACAGGTTGACAAAGTCTGCACATTTTATACCAGTAAGAATTGATTATTCGATGGAGAAGCTGGCTCAATTGTATATTGAGAGGATAGTTAGTCTGCATGGTATTCCTTCTAGTATCGTGTCTGACAGAGATCCAAGATTTACGTCTAAGTTCTAGGAAGGTTTGCAGAAGGCTTTGGGTACTAAGCTGAGATTGAGTTCTGCTTATCATCCGCAGACAGATGGACAAACCGAGAGGACGATTCAATCGTTGGAGGATTTGTTACGTGCTTGTGTGCTAGAAAAAAGAGGTGCTTGGGATAGCTATCTGCCTTTGATTGAGTTTACCTACAACAACAGTTTTCATACGAGCATTGGTATGGCTCCGTTTGAGGCTTTGTATGGAAGGAGATGTAGAACACCATTGTGTTGGTACGGATCTGGTGAGAGTGCGGTAATCGGACCAGGAATTGTACAACAAACTACGGAGAAGATTAAGATGATTCAAGAGAAGATGAAAGCTTCTCCGAGCCGTCAGAAGAGTTACCACGACAAGAGGAGAAAGACACTTGAGTTTCAAGAGGGAGACCATGTGTTTATGAGAGTTACTCATATGACAGGTATTAGTCGGGCTTTGAAGTCAAAGAAATTGACTCCGTGTTTTATTGGACCGTTTCAGATTTCTGAAAGAGTAGGAGAAGTTGCCTATCGCATTGCTTTACCGTTGATGCTTGCGAATTTGCATGATGTATTTCATGTGTCTCAGTTAAGGAAATACATCGCAGATCCGTCTCATGTGATCCAGATAGATGATGTACAGGTGAAAGATAACTTGACCGTTGAGACTTTACCTGTGAGAATTGAAGATCGAAAGCTGAAGCAGTTACGTGGTATAGAGATAGCTTTGGTCAGAGTGGCTTGGGGAGGACCAGCTAATGGGAATGTCACCTGAGAGCTGGAAAGTCAGATGAAGGATTCCTATCCAGAACTTTTTACCTGAGGTATGTTTTCAAGGACGAAAACTCTTTTAGTGGGGGAGGGTTGTAACACCCCATGATTATTTCTTATTATTTAATTTAAATGAGGATAAATTATTTAATTTGAATAAGTGTTATTGTGAGGATTATTGAGAAATATTGGAAAATATAGTTATGGGGCTTGCGTTATGGTTAGTAAGTAGGAGGTGTTAACTTACTAAGCCCACTAACCACAATTATTCTATTTTTCATAAAATAGAAGGAATATTGTGAAAAGAGGGATTGCAGCATTTGGGAGAAGAGAAAGAACGTGAAAATATGAAGAGCTTTAGAAAGGGGAAGACCGAAGATCAAACCTAAGGTAAGGAGGGATTTGTTTCGGTTAATGATTATTATGTAATCGATAGTGATAGAATTGTTTAGGATTATTAGTTGGGTCAATTAGATGTATGATGAATGAGTAGGAATGTTAGGTTTTGATGAATTGATGAATAGTTTTAATGTTAGATGACTTCTAAAATGTGTTATAATTGTAATATATTATGCCACTTGATGATGTTTTGATGTGGGTATGATTATGGTGTGATTGAACTGTAATTGAGAGAGGAAGGATGTCAGAATCGCAGCAAAATTCTGCATAAAATGCAGCATGCGTCGACCTGAGTGTCAGTTGCGTCGACACATTCAAGAATTTGCGTCGACCTATAGTGTTAGCGTGTGCTTACCCGAGAGTGGTAGGAGTTATATGCGTCGACCTAAAGGAGGCTATGCGTCGACGCACAGCATGCACTTTTGAAAAATATTCTGAAGGTCATAACTTTTGATCCGTTTGTCCGATTTATGTGCCGTTTTGGGCGTTGTGAAGCTAATTAGATGTTTTACATGATAAAGTGATAAAATGGGCGGTGGCCGACTTTATTTTAAAAACTCGATTAAATTGCTTTGGTGGATTGAAACATTGTATATGTATAAATGTGTTTATATATATGACCATGTGTTTGTGTGATGGTTTGATGATTTGTGATTGTATTAATATGTGATTAATATTAATATGACGATTGTGGTGAATATGTGCGGATGATTGAATGATGCTTAGACATGTACATGCTTACGATGTTGATGAGATGAGATGAAAATAGACGATGTTAAGCATCGTATTGATGATGATATAAATATGTGATATGCGTGCATTCATTCATGAATCATTTGCATTTGATGATATATCCCGATGATGAGTGGATTCTTTGTAGGACATAATTCCCATTGTGCGGAATTTGTGTCGGTGGACTGTATCTCGATGATGAGTAGATCAGTTGGATGGGTTCAGCCCATGATTTGGTACCACATGCATTAGTGTCAGTTCATTCATATGCATTATAAAATGTTATGGATTGAATGAATCGTGTTGTGATTGATGATGTATCTTGGTATGTTTGACGAATGTGAGGTATTGGAATGATTGTATACATGTATGTTGAGTGATTAATAATTTCTTGATGTTTTATTGCTTACGACTATATAATACTCGTTAATTATGAATGAGACTCACCCTTACATGTTGTTTTTCAGATTGAGGAGTAGCAGCTTAGCTGATTTGGTGAGGATAGCTCTTAGAGTTCATCCATGAGTCGTGTCGGTCATGCTCTGATTGTAACACTTGGGAACGCTAGTTTAGAGACGAATTAATCTATTTTGATTTTGTTGTTTTAGACTTGGTTTGGATTAATTGCATGGATGATGAATATGCAACGTTATGAATTATAATCCGCTATGTTGAACATGAATGGTGTTTTATGTTAAATTGTTCCTCGTGTGGCATGACAATTGGCATTGGTGTTTATTTTGGATTAATTGTGATACCCTTGTATTTCATGTTTACTCTGAATTATTCTATTTATTTCCGCGGGGTTTAGAAGGGTGTTACAAAGAGTACCACATTGTTCTTTTCATTCTTTTCAATTCACTGATAGCAAAAAGAGAGAGGCTAAGAAAAGAAGAAAAGAAGAAAAGAGGAAGGGGAAGAACAAAGAAGAGGAGCTAGGGTTTGGAGGAGAAATTGAAGAGGTAAGGGGGAGAATCCCTATTATTATGGGTTAGTATAATTTGGTCAATCGGTATAAACATATTTAGGTTGAAATTCCTAATTTTTTTGGTTTTGAAGTTGTTAGGTTTTGATGAGTAATCTTTGATTTGTGATGATTAATTATGTTTGAAATTCACATATGAGTGTTATATGCGTTTAGTTATTTATAAGGATTAAGCATATACATTGCATTCTTTTTCAAACAAGCTTAATTAAACACGCTTATGGCATAAGCTCTTATGTTCAAAGTATATCAGATTATGCTGTTGAAAAAAGGTTAGCATTGAATGCAACGTTTAACGAGTTGTTTTTCTCAATTGAAAATATTCTATGGAGGTTTTTCTATCGTCATTGCTTTCATAACCACAAGCTTTGTGCTTATGCTTATTTATTTAGGTCAAGCTCCAACTTAGGCCTAATCTTTTAAAGCCCGTAAATTTATCGAGACATTATATTAACCTTTGCTGTAATGAACATCAGTTCTATTAATCTTTGCTTTCATTAATTTGCTTTTATGGTATTCAACAAGGTGTGACTGTATTCATTAATTTGTCATATGTGCCTTAGTTTTATTGTGTCGATTCATTTTCATTTTCTACAGTGGAGTTGTTTTTTTGTATTAACAGTTATTTATGGAATGAAAAATAAGTTTGTACCTTGTGTTGTAAATTAATAACAATAATAATAATAATAATAATAATAATAATAATAATAATAATAATAATAATAATTAATTTATAGATATACTAAAATCATATTTTCAATTTCAAAAAAAAATTGTCTAATTTATAATTTATATTGATATTAATTTTGAATTGTTGGGCTGATAATTATTTTTATCATGTAAGATTGTGTTTTAGCATCTCTAAGATTACAACTTGTGAGTTGTGATAATTATGAAAAGTAGAAAGTAGGTACCGAATAGCGGAATTAAGCGGTATAATTATTTGTCCGGAATGTGATGAAAATTTACATGGTAGCTAAGTTTAATTAGTAGATTAACGTGGTAGTGTTATTTTGTTGAAATGGTGATATATTACAAATTGTGTAGATTTGAATAGTCCTTATATTAAATGTTGGTTTTGTAATAGAAAATAATATAGTAATTTGGAACTGATGTAGTGTAATTATTAATTAGTTGATTTACTTAATAGTTAAATTAATTTTAATAAGTATAATTGATTGGAATATAATAGATATTGAATTGATTGTTTGTTTGTCGGTAAGTTATGGTATTTTGGAAAGTGATTGTCGTTGTATTTTTGGTCAAATACTAATGAATTGATACTTGGTTTGGAAGTATATTCTTATATTTTGTTGCCAATATGAATTAACATGAGATAGTATGATTTACTAGTGTTAATTGTATTTTGTGAATGCATATTCTGGATGGATTATGATTAAATGAGACGTGTTATTTGAAATGACCAGGTGTGTTGTATATTGTGGATGAATGTTGTCGGTTTTTAAAAGTTTTTAGTTTTTGAAAACGTTGATGTGACGCCCTTTTGTTTATATGCATGCTTATTATCTCTGATTATATATTTAATTGTTTTGGGGTATAAAAGGGGTGTTACATTAGTGGTATCAGAGCATGGTCGACTAGTTGGTCAATAGTCGTTAATGTTTTCTAATCCTGTTGGATTTAATTTGTGTATCTGACACGATCGATATTGTTTGTCTGGTTGTTTGGTTGTCGTAGGACGATGGTTGCAGGCAGGAATGATGATGCCATTGTTGAGGCGTTGAGGATATTGGCTGGCTCCATTGGTCAGATTCCTCAAGCGAATGCTAGTAACCGGAATGGAGATGATGATGAGTATTGTGCTTTGGGGAAGTTCCAGAGGAACAATCCTCCTGTCTTTGAGGGTGAGCATGAACTTGATAAAGCTCAAGCTTGGCTGGAGGCAATTGAGAAGATCTTCAGAGTCATGAATTGTACTGATGCTCAGAAAGTGCAGTTTGATACTCATATGCTGGAGAAGGAAGCTGAAGATTGGTGGAACAACACTCTTTAGAGGTTTGAAAAAGATGGCATTGAGGTTACTTAGAGCCTTTTCCGTGATGTCTTCGTGGAGAACTATTTTCCGGAAGATTGTCATGGGAAGAAAGAGGTGGAGTTCCTTGAGTTGAAGCAAGGAAATGGTACTATTGTTGTTTATGCTGCTAACTTTCAAGAGCTTATCAAATATTTTCCCCATTACAATACTGCTAATGCTGAGAGATCTAAATGCTTGAAGTTTGTGAATGGCTTGAGACATGACATCAAGAAGACTATTGGTTACAAACAGATTACCCGTTTTACTAAATTGGTTAACAAGAGTCGGATTTATGATGAGGATAGTAGGGAGAGTGCTTCTTTCTACAAGAGCTTGATAGGGAAAAATCAAGATCGTGGGAAACCGTATGATGAAAAGAGGAAACAATCTGGTTTTGGCAAGAAGCCAAGTGGGGGAGGATCTTCTACTCCACTTAAGTGCTTCAAATGTGGTGTTGAAGGTCATCGTGCTATTGATTGTGGTAAGGATTCTGTGACATGTTTCAAGTGTGGCAAGAGTGGTCACAAAGCAAACAATTGTAGGACTGGTTCGAGTGTGACTTGTTTCAACTATGGAGAGAAAGGTCACATTAGTACCAAATGTGACAAACCAAAGAAGGAGCAACCGAAGGGAAACGTGTTTACATTATCCAGTGCGGAGGCCACTACTGATGAGAGGCTAATCCAAGGTACGTGCTTTATTAACGGTACACCTTTGATTGCTATTACTGATACCGGTGCGACACATTCTTTCATTTCTTTGGATTTTGCTAAGAGATTGAATCTTGTGTTATCTGATATGCGTAGAAGTATGGTTATTGATACACCTGATATGGGTTATGTTTCTACTTCTTATGTGTGTCGGAATTGTCCGTTGAGTATCTTTGGTAGGGATTTTGGAATTGATTTAGTTTGTCTTCCTTTAGAACAGCTTGATGTGATTTTGGGTATGAATTGGTTAGAATTTAATCGTGTGTATATCAACTGTTTTGATAAGACGGTTATTTTTCATGAGATTGGTGTTAAGGAAGAGTGTTTTTTTCTACTAAGCAAGTTGATGAATCGATGCAAGATGGGGCTGAATTGTTTATGTTGTTGACAACTTTGGATATTCGTGAGAAGAGAACAATTGAAGAATTTCCAAAAGTTTGTGAGTTTGCGGAGGTATTCCCTGAAGATGTAAGTGATTTACCGTCGGAACGTGAAGTGGAGTTTTCGATTGATTTAGTTCCTGGAACTAGTCATGTATCGATGGCTCCCTATAGGATGTCTACTTCTGAGTTGAAAGAGTTGAAGAGTCAACTGGAAGATTTGCTTGAGAAGAGGTTTATTCGTCCTAGTGTATCACCGTGGGGTGCACCTGTTCTATTGGTCAAGAAGAAATAAGTTTCGATGAGATTATGTGTTGATTATAGACAATTGAACAAAGTGACGATTAAGAACCGATATCCACTTCTGAGAATTGATGATTTGATGGATCAGTTGGTTGGAACTTGTGTGTTTAGCAAGATTGATTTGAGGTCTAGGTATCATCAGATTCGTGTGAGAGCTGAGGATATTCAGAAAACTGCTTTTCGGACTAAGTATGGTCACTACGAGTACTCTGTGATGCCTTTTGGTGTGACTAATGCGCCTGGTGTGTTTATGGAGTATATGAATAGAATTTTTCATGATTATCTGGATAAGTTTGTTGTTGTGTTCATCAATGACATCTTGATTTATTCTAAGAGTGAAGAGGAACATGCCGAGCATCTGAAGGTTGTGCTATCCATTTTGAAAGAGAAGAAGTTGTTTGCTAAGCTCTCTAAATGTGAGTTTTGGTTGAGGGAAGTAAGCTTTCTTGGGCATGTGATTTCGAGTGGTGGTATTTCTGTGGATCCTACGAAGATTGAAGTTGTATCTCAATGGGAAGCTCCTAAGTCTGTTGCTGAGATTAGAAGTTTTCTTGGTTTGGCTGGTTATTATAGGAAGTTCATTGAAGGATTTTCTAAGTTGTCGTTACCATTAACGCAGTTGACTAGGAAAGGTTAAGCTTTCATTTGGACTTCGCAGTGTGAAGCGAATTTCCAAGAGCTTAAGAGAAGATTGACTACGGCTCCTATTTTGATTTTACCGGATCCGTTAGAACCTTTTTTGTGTATTGTGATGCTTCTTTGTTGGGTTTGGGAGGTGTTCTAATGCAAAAAGGACAAGTTATAGCTTCTGCTTCAAGGCAACTCAAAGTTCATGAGAGGAATTATCCGACGCATGATTTGGAGTTGGCAGCTGTTGTGTTTGTGTTAAAACTTTGGAGGCATTATTTGTTCGGATCGAGGTTTGATGTGTTTAGTGATCACAAGATTTTGAAGTACTTGTTCGATCAGAAAGAGTTGAATATGAGGCAAAGGAGATGGTTGGAGTTCTTGAAAAACTATGATTTTGGGTTGAATTACCATCCGGGAAAGGCGAATGTTGTAGCCGATGCGTTGAGTTGGAAGTCATTGCATATGTCTATGTTGATGATTTGAGAGTTTGACTTGTTGGAAAAATTTAGAGACTTGAGTTTGATTTGTGAAACGACATCTTCTTGTATTAAGCTTGGTATGTTGAAGCTTACGCGTGGCATTCTTGATAAAATTAGAGAAGGTCAAAAATCAGATTTGAAGTTAGTCGATGTTATGACATTGATTAATCAAGGCAAAGGTGGTGACTTTCGGATTGATGAGAATGGTATCATAAGGTGTCATGATCGAGTTTGTGTTCCGGATGTTGCGAATTTGAGGAAGAGAATTCTTGAGGAAGGGCATAGAAGTGGTTTGAGTATTCATCCTGGTGCTACTAAAATGTATCAAGATTTGAGGAAAACGTTTTGGTGGCAAGGTATGAAGAAGGACATAGCGAAATTTGTGTATTCTTGTTTGACTTGTCAAAAGTCAAAGATTGAACATCAAAAACCGTCTGGTTTGATGCAACCGTTATCTATTCCCGAGTGGAAGTGGGATAGTATTTCTATGGATTTCGTTTCGGGTTTACCGAGAACATCGGGTAATTGTGAAGTGATTTGGGTCGTTGTGGATAGGTTGACGAAATATGCTCATTTTATTCCGATGAGAATGGATTATTCGATGGAAAGGCTTGCTAAGTTGTACATCGAGAAGATTGTGTGTTTGCATGATATTCCGTCGAGTATTGTTTCGGATAGAGATCCGAGGTTCACTTCGAGATTTTGGGAAGGTTAGCAAAGTGCTTTGGGTACGAAGTTGCGTTTGAGTTCGGCGTATTATCCGCAAACCGATGGTCAAACGGAGAGGACTATTCAATCGCTTGAAGATATTTTGAGGTCTTGTGTTTTAGAACAAGGAGGGAATTGGGATAATTTCTTGCCTTTGATCGAGTTTACGTACAACAACAATTTTCATTCTAGTATTGGAATGGCACCTTTTGAGGCTCTTTATGGTAGAAGGTGTAGAACTCCTTTGTGTTGGTAGGAATCGGGAGAGAGTGATGTGGTTGAACCCGAATTGATTCAAGAGACAACGGATAAGATTAAGATGATTCAAGAAAAGATGAAGGCTTCTCAGAGTCGTCAAAAGAGTTATCATGATAAGAGGAGGAAGGCTCTCGAGCTTGAGAAGGATGATCATGTGTTTCTTCGTGTTACGCCAGTGACAGGTGTTGGTAGATCTTTGAAGTCGCGTAAGTTGACGCCGCGTTTCATTAGTCCTTATCAGATTTCGGAAAGGATAGGTGAAGTGGCATACCGGATTTCATTGCCACCGTCTCTTTCTAATTTTCATGATGTGTTCCATGTGTCTCAATTGAGGAGGTACATTGCGGATCCATCGCATGTTGTTCAATTAGATGATGTTCAAGTAAGAGATAATTTGACGGTTGATACATCACCTATGCGAATTGAAGATCAAGAAGTGAAGAAGCTTTTTGCTAAGGAAATCGCTTTGGTGAAAGTGATATGGGGTGGAATTGCCAACGGAAATATCACTTGGGAACTCGTGGATAAGATGAAGGAATCGTATCCGGAGTTGTTCGTTTGAGGTAATTTTCGAGGCCGAAAATCTTTAGTGGGGGACAGTTGTAACAACCCAATTTTAGTATTTATTTTATTATATGATTACACTATTTTATTTGATTTTATTTGGTGTGTTAATTAATTAATTGATTGTTAGATAGTATAATAATTGATTATATTAATTAATTTGGTGTGTATATTTGTGTCTATTTGATTATTGGTGTTATTTAATTTAGTAGCTAAAATAGAAATAATAAATAGTATATATTTTATTGGGCTTAACTATTGATGTTGAGAGTAAATAGGGGGTGTTATATTTAGGCCCATATGGTATAGTTAGTAAGGGTTAGTGAGTGAAGAGTACCACATTGTTCTTTTCATTCTTTTCAATTCACGGATAGCAAAAAGAGAGAGGCTAAGAAAAGAAGAAAAGAAGAAAAGAGGAAGGGGAAGAACAAGAAAGAGGAGCTAGGGTTTGGAGGAGAAATTGAAGAGGTAAGAGGGAGAATCCCTATTATTATGGGTTATTATAATTTGGTCAATGGATAGAAACATATTTAGGTTGAAATTCCTAATTTTTATGGTTTTGAAATTGTTAGGTTTTGATGAGTAATCTTTGATTTGTGATGATTAATTGTGTTTGAAATTGACATATGAGTGTTATATGCGTTTAGTTATTTATAAGGATTAAGCATATACATTGCATTCTTTTTCAAAATAGCTTAATTAAACATGCTTATGGCATAAGCTCTTATGTTCAAAGTATATCAGATTATGCTGTTGAAAAAAGGTTAGCATTGAATACAGGGTTTAACGAGTTGTTTTTCTCAATTGAAAATATTCTATGGAGATTTTTCTATCGTCAATGCTTTCATAACCACAAGCTTTGTGCTTATGCTTATTTATTTAGGCCAAGCTCCAACTTAGGCCTAATCTTTTAAATCCCGTAAATTTATCGAGACATTCTATTAACCTTTGCTGTAATAAACATCATTTCTATTAATCTGTGCTTTCATTAATTTGCTTTTATGGTATTCAACAAGGTGTGACTGTATTCATTAATTTGTCATATGTGCCTTAGTTTTATTGTGTTGATTCATTTTCATTTACATTTTCTATAGTGGATTTGTTTCTTTATATTAACAGTTATTTATGGAATGAAAAATAAGTTTGTACCTTATGTTGTAAATTAATAACAATAATAATAATAATAATAGTAATAATAATAATAATAATAATTAATTTATAGATATACTAAAATCATATTTTCAATTTCAAAAAAAAAAATTGTCTAATTTATAATTTATATTGATAGTAATTTTGAATTATTGGGCTGATAATTATTTTTATCATGTAAGATTGTGTTTTAGCATCTCTAAGATTACAACTTGTGAGTTGTAATAAATATGAAAAGTAGAAAGTAGGTACCGAATAGCGGAATTAAACGGTATAATTAGTTGTTCGGAATTTGATAAAAATTTACGTGGTAGCTAAGTTTAATTAGTTGATTAACGTGGTAGTGTTATTTTGTTGAAATGGTGATATATTACAAACCTACCGAAATTGTGTAGACTTAAATATTCCTTATATTAAATGTTGGTTTTGTAATAGAAAATAATATAGTAATTTGGAACTAATGTAGTGTAATTATTAATTAGTTGATTTACTTAATAGTTAAATTAATTTCAATAAGTATAATTGATTGGAATATAATAGATATTGAATTGAGTATTTGTTTGTCGGTAACTTACGGTATTTTGGAAAGTTGACCGTCATTGTATTTTTGGTCAAATACTAATGAATTGATACTTGGTTTGGAAGTATATTCTTATATTTTGTTGGCAATATGAATTAACATGAGATAGTATGATTTACTAGTGTTAATTGTATTTTGTGAATGCATATTCTGGATGAATTATGATTAAATGAGACGTGTTATTTGAAATGACCAGGTGTGTTGTATACTGTGGATGAATGCTGTCGGTTTTTAAAAGCTTTTAGTTTTTGAAAACCTCGATGTGACGCCCTTTTGTGTATATGCATGCTTATTATCTCTGATTATATATTTAAATTTTTTGGGGTATAAAAGGGGTGTTACAGTGAGGGCCATGGAATTTGAGGTGAGGGCCATAGAATTTAAGGTGAGGGCCATGGAATCTGAGGCGGGGGCCATAATGCATAGTATTCTCTTTTTTTTAGTTTAATCAATTAAATATCATTTAATAAATTTAAGACTTAGTGACATAATTACACATGAAAGTTTAATTATTTGATTAGTTTAAATATAGTTGCAGACTTAGTAAATTTAGTGGACCATGTAGTATTAATGTTAATTGATGTACATGTAGTAGTTAGTAGTAGAAATCATTTCCTTAGATTAATTATAGTAATAATGAGTGATGGATGCACGGGTAGCTAGCGAAAATCAAAGCTATTTAATGGGATACTTTAGAAACAATAATCGGGTATTAACCATAGCAGAGAGATATTAACTGCAGGTATCAGTAGGAATCGAATTAGCAGAAGAATAATGCAGCTATTTTAGTGAAAAGCAGTAAGTAGATTACAGAAAAATTATGGATTGATAATAGCAGTGCAAAGCAGAAAATAATAGTAATTTAGCAAAGAATTAATTAGCAGTGAAAATCACTTGGTAATAGTAAGAGTTAATGACAGAGTTGGTATCTATTTATCAGTAGCAGGCTTAGAAGTAATTTAGTAGTAGATTGGTTTTTATGTAGCAAGAATATTCAAATAGCAGTTTGGTTTTAATAACAGAAGAATAGTAATAATTGATGTATATAATTTGATAACAAGGTTGATAATAATTTAACAAGGGGCTTAATGAGAGTACTAATACATAGTAGAATTAATAGTACGTTTAGTCGATAAATTAATTAACCGCTTTGAATAGAAAACTGTCTGAATAATTACGGAACGCGTGTAGGTTGTTTTGGTTAAATTTGGTATGTTGAATATTGTCGAACTATGTGAAATTGCAGGTGATGCGAGTTGGTCAAATTGCCACTGTTTATTGGCAAGATAGTTTTATAGGCTTTATGGCCAATGTTGATTTGTCGTTGAATTGTCGTGAATTATTTGTGTTGATTTATGGTTGTTGACTTGTTGTTGATGTAGTGTTGTTGATTTGTTGTTGTGATGTGTTGATACTAAGTTGTAGGCCTATGGCCAGTGACGATGTGATACTATTATTCTGTTAATATTGCAAAGTGCATGAATTGTTGTAATGATTAATTATCTCTATTTATTCGTAATAACGGTGAGATAGGCGTATGTCTCGTGACGAGTTTTGTTGTGATTGTGTATGTGATGTTGCATTCATCGAGTCACATACATTTTCATTTTTTGTGACGGCCTGGATTGGCAAACAGTGACGAAGGCGTATGCCTTGTTTGATGCCTCTATTAACTGGCAATCGGCGATGGGGGCTGGATCCCTGGGTACCACATGCATGTGCATTGTTAGTGTCGCATTTTATATTGCATAAGTGTGATTTAATTGTGAAGTGTCGTGACCTGAATTATGAATTTATGTGAAGTATTGTGACTTGTATCGTGAATTATATCGTTTTTTGAATATAATGATGTGAAGTGAATTGTGACGAATATACCGCGATGTGGTAATTTTTATGATATAACTCTAATATATTGTTTATCATAATCTCAATTATATTGTTAGATATCTCACCCTTTTATTGTTGGTCGTTGCCTTTATACTGGTAACGTGCAGGTGATCCGCAGTGAGCGAAGAATTAGTTGTTGTGATAGTTCGAGTTGGTGATGTCGCTCTGATATGTAGCACTCAGAGGGATGAACGATAGTTATTGCCTTTGTTTTACATTGATGAATTTTAAGTTGCATTTTTAAGAAGTATCGTGATGTTTTCAAGTTGTTTTAGTTGAATAAGATGATATGCTAATTAAAATTGAATAAGTGTGATTCCGCTGCGTAATCAATATGAAGTTCTTTGGTTTCAATGACTAACGTATGCTGTAATCGGTTCATCCGAACGTGATGTGTTATGTATCTATTTAATTAAAACGAGCAGGTTATTTTATGATGTATGATTTAATGTGAAGCATGACATCCCTATTGTTTGTTAAAATTTTATGACTCTGATTTTAATTATAATTAACGGGTAGAAATGGGGTGTTACAGCAAACCAACCCAATAAGAATACTCTTCCAAAGTAGGTACAAGCTTATAATCTGGAAAGGTGAAACAATGATAAACCAGGTCATAAAACTGTCCAAGAGTCTCAAGAATTCCCTTCTCCACCTTGGTCTTAAGTATAGATAACAACTTCCCATAACGATTCTTGAAGTTGTCAGGATTAAGTACCAAATATGCTAGCTCTTTCAACTCTTTTACATTAGGATTGTTGAAGTTATACTTCAAAATACTCCTCTTTTGGTCTATAGTACTTGTGATGTTTACAAAGAAAAATATCTAAGTCCCTTGAATACCAATTGCAAAGAATGCTTTTCATGGATGCATGAATGCTTGGTGTATGCATCAATCACAATCAAGATCACACACAAGATCACACAAACAAGGGTCATAGGTTCAACGTCACGAGCATGGAGCCATTGGTCTACCCATCCAACAAGTTATGTATTAAGGAAATCTTGTACCTGTACAACGGGTTCTACAAAGTTCCCAGGGTCTGCAATCTTCTTTCGAATGTTAGACGTTGGGCTTAAGGATCTAGAGGGGGTGAATAGATCCCACAGAGTTTTTCGGAATTATTTCAAACTTAAGCGAAAGCGGTTCTGAATCGACTCGCGTCTATTCCGGACCACTATTGAAAAGGTTGTATATATGATAAAACCACAAAATAATTGGGAGTAACAATGAAACGATAGGTTATGGAATCAATTTGTTGCTCTCATGAAAAACAATTAACTTCTGATTTGATAAACTTTGTTTGCAATGCTTTGATGGTGGATGAAGCAAAAACACAAACACTTGGTGATAATATCCAAATTGATTGTGATTCAATATGTGGTGAATTGTGATGTTCACAAAGGTTCTTAACACACAATTTTAACACTTGAATCGTTGATCAATTTTCAATTATAACCAAGTATGAACAGAACGTAAAAGAAAAGACAAAAGCGATAACAACACGATATTTGTTCAGGCAGTTCGTCGATCGTCCTCGCTACGACTACATCTGCCCCCAATTCCAAACGGGAATTGGGAAGTCTTCCATTATTATTGAAAGCAATTTATACAAAGAAGATAACAAAGCGATAAACAATAAACCGATTTTGTCGATCCTTTGAATCTTCTTCCCCCTTAATCTTGAGCCACATCAAGGTCTTCCAAGAGCTTCACTTTGATCCCTTTCTGCAGTGTCTTGAATTGCTTGAACCCTTGTTCTTCAATCTTCACACTCAGCTGGATCCCTGATGAAGCCTCTTGATAAAAACCCCCAAAATTCACCAATCTTGGAGGACAAAACCCGCAGATTTTATTCACCAAAAACCCCACAAATCTTCACCCACTAGGAATCTTCAATTCCGTTCCATGGACGTTATCGATCTTGAACGCGAACCCTCAACGCAAAAATGATTGTGTGTAGTTGTGTTAGAGTTGTGTCGATGATCGAAGATGAGAAGCCTTTGTGTATCTTTCAGTTGTTGGTGTTAATGAATCAATAATTGACATTAGATAATATATATGAGAGCTGGTCAGTTGGAGCATAGCAGATCAGCAAATTTGGCCTTTTTGATCAAATAGGTCGACCTCTTGTAGTGCTTAGGTCGACCTAACAGAACTGGATTCAACTTGGATGAAATTCTTGCCAGTTAGGTCGACTTGTTGAAGGTTTAGGTCGACCAGAATTCTGTTAAAACGTGTTCTGAAGACTTTTCTTCAGGTTAGGTCGACCTAGTTGTTATGTGAGTCGGCCTAACAGTGAGGTGTGTAAATTTCATCATTTTAGGTCGACCTGGAGTGTGAGTAGGTCGACCCATCTGTGGCATTTCTGAATCTTTCTTGTTTTCCTTGTTTTGAGTCGGCCTAGATGCAGAGCAGGTCGACTTGCTTTGTCTTGAATAGCCAAACTTGCTTTTCCTTGAGTTCTTTTGCTTGTGCCTTGTTGCTTGTTTGCTTGTGGAGTTTGCCATGGATCAAAAACTCCTTTGTGAGTGTGAGCTTGTATTCACATCGGATACTACTGGCTCGCACAATTGCTTGTGGGTGCCAATAGTATTCTCAAGAAAACCTCACTTGAGTGTAGCATCGCATGACAACTTGTTCAAGTTTGCACTCGAACTGTTTCTATGCTACATCCTAAAAGGCTAAGATGGGTTAATGGGTTTCTAGGTCATTAAGCTTCCATGGACACTCAAAATTGAAAGTAATAACATTCTTACGATAGCTCGTAACAACAAGTACTACCTTCCTTAAAGTCTATATTGATTGGGGTTCCACCATATGTTGCTCATGTTTAGGATTGCTCCCGGCATAAAACTATTAGTCTTACCACCTCCTATCTCAAGGTACTCACAAGTCTGGGTTAGGACTTATCTCATCACAGAGGAACCACCAAGCACCAAAAAGAAATAAAACAAACAATACAAGCAAGCAAAGTACACAATAATATATACATATACAAAACACAGATAAACAAAAATAGGCTTCAACCACTTTGAGATAGACCAGCAACAGGTCAATCTGTCCCTAGTGAAGTCTCCAATTTTCTTTAGAGGGAAAAATTGAGATCAAAGCCATTGATTGACTTGACTCATTATTTTAGTGGAAGTCGCCACCGTGATTTATTGTTTCCAAAGAAAATGGGAAAAGAGCGAAATAAACCCAAAGTTTTTAAATTAAAAAACCACAAAAAAGTAGAGATCTTAGGTATGTGGGTTGGTTATACAAGGGGAAGATGTTAGCAACCATCATATATATGGTACTCCACAGGAACCTTTTTTGAAAATCTGTGTACAAAGAGAACTGTGTGTAAAAGAAAGAGTTTTGTTTGATTTTTAAAATTATGCTCGGCAAGACATTACATCTTGTGCCTACATACCTCCTCAGTGCAATGGAGAAGTCGAAGCAAATATAGTTCCACTTAAAAGGTAAAAGGTTTGAAAAAAATGGATAGACACTTTATTGTCATAGAAGAGAATACTCAGCCAATTATCTTGAACATGAGAACAAATGGACCCTTTACATCACAAATAAAAGAAGGGCTCCAACTTGGATAAATCAACAAGTATGCCACTAACTCCTTCAAGTGGAAAAGGTTTCATCATATCAATCAATATCAAGACTTTGGAGTTTTACATCTCACCACAACAACTAATCATGTCTAAACTTTTAAAGAAAAAAAGCCACTAATATTTTTAAAGAAAACATTTTTTAAAAGAATTTGCAAACATAAGAAGATTTTGGAAAAAGGGAGAAGATTTTGAAAATTTAAGAAGGGGAAAGGAAATGAAGGGACTATCCTAAAGCATAAAATAAAAGCTAAGGATAAGAACAATCTAACCAAACAAGAAGTCAACACTTGACATTAAAGAGTCAATGTAGATTTCTCATCCTTTAGACTTAAAACATAACCAAATAAGCACAATATCAACTATAGAACCCATATGAACTTGATATCTTCATGTACAACTTGCACAAAGCCTTGAAAATACTCCATGAGAACTTGAAACAAAAATTGGGCAGAGTAACAACTGTGTTCAGATGAATTACATATCACAATGCCTAGGTTTTCATGTTTCGAAGTACTATTTATGCTTGTTGTTTGTCATATGATGATTGTTAACTATGTTTGTTTGTTATTGATGTTATTTTCTTTATCTACTCGAAACATGTACTAGCCAAAAAGATTATGCGATAAAAAGGATGTTCATACAAAAGATATTCGTACAAACAATCGGAAAGTGAAATAGGAAATGCACATCATCCAAAGTCACTGTCATCTCATAGAAGATGGAAGGATGATGTCTCAGGGTGCCACCTCTCAACAAAAGTTGATAATAGAGGGGTGTCCAGCATCGTCAGGGAGCATCCCGCAACGTCCATCAAATGGAAGTCCCGAACTATCCTCACCACCTGCTCAGACATTGGTCTCTCGCGAAAGTTCTTCAACTTCGATCCGTGAGAAGCTTCAGCACTAGACGCTCCTGTAACAAAAAAATACAATTAAAACACGGTAGTATAAATGAAATTGCGTAATAAAAATTAAGCACTTAAACAATTTTACATACCTCGTCCTGCCATATCCTATAAGCGACATGGTCGGCATATCTTGTCAAAACGGACATGTCAGAAAGTCCTCCTGGAAAAGCTCCATCAGTGTGTACTGATGGCTCCGTAGATGCACCTGTGATGATGTCTGTATCATGCACCACCCGCTCCTCAGCAACCCCCTCCTTAACCACAGCCACTAACTCCTCAACTCTAGGCACATACTCCTTGACAACAGCAACCTCCTCCTCAGCAACAAGCACATGCTCCTCAGCAACAGGCACCAGCTCCTCAACAACAGCCACCGACTCCTGAACAACAGTCACCGCCTCAACCTCAACAACTTCATCCTGAATTACCTGCTCGTCCACAACAGCTCTACCACCTCGGCGGCAAGGTGCGGGGAACCCCCTCCCCGCCTGCTCAGCCATCCGTTTTCGGTTAGAACCGGTCGGAAAAACGCGTCCAGCACGTAACAATGAGGTACCAACCTCATCAGCAGCCGCCCAAGCAAGAACATCGGCTCTATCAATGGCCCGTCCTGCAACACTATCATCTTTGCCTCTAGTCCGCACTGAAAATATTAAAAATATAAGAAAAATAACATTTATAAATTAAAAAAAAAAATACCGGAAATTTCAAAATTTCCAATATTTTTATAAATTTATAAGGATACCAGAAATTATGAAATTTCCTGTACAAAATATCTGATATTTTAAATTTTCTGATAAAAATTACCGAAAATTTTACAATTTCTGATAAAAAATGCACGCAAAATTTTCAATATCACTCAGATTTGAAAAATAAAATCCGGTATCTCAGTAGATTTGCTAAAACGTGGTAATGAAAAATCTTTGAATATTTTGATCATTTCATACCTTTTGAGGGATGCCAAATCTAATTAGGGAGGGAGGGTTACATGTAGATTCTTCCTCCTCTTGCATTAAATACTGTGTTTAGTAGTGTGATTAGATGTAGAGTTGTTATTTTTCCTCTACGGCTGTAAGCTTCAGTCATAAGACGAAACTTTAAATTCAAAATTCTTTTAGTGCAGATAACAACAGTCTAACTACCTCATTCAATTGAAAGCAAGAAGCTCTATTGCGGTATCAATTTAAATATTTCTACATTATATGTTGGAGCATTAGGAAGGGTGTTCATAACAATTAGCTTTGGAGTGGCTTTAATTTAATATAAACTACTTTAACAAATTATAGATTTAGGGTTAGTGGCTTTACTTTAATATAAACTAGTTTGACAAATTATAGATTTAGGGTTCGGAAAAATTTTGATGTTGTTTTTCTACTCATTCAATTTTGACTGTAACATCACCAGGACGGGGAAGGACCTGCAACCTTTCATGTTGTATAACTTTGGTACCTTCAGTAGTAAAAGCAATGCCACATGTGTATAAATAAATAATAAGATAATTGATTTTAGTGAGAGAAAATCGTTAAGTAGAGAGAGATAGACTCAAAGGTAGCCAAAGGCTTATGGATCAAAAGTAGTCAATCCTTTCCCAGGACGGGGAAGAATTTGCTACCTTCATGGCTCGTAGCCAATCCTGTCCCCAAAAGTAAAATGGAATATCAAAATACAGTTTTGTCATAAACTTCCACAAAAGTTTAAAGTATTATGAAGGATGGTACATATGATGCCATCCTGATAAAAAAAAAAACAACTCAAATGAAGTTTAAATAACATGTTCCAGATCAAAAAAAAGAATGCAATCCAAAGAAAATTCAAAAGTAGATAGTCATTCAAAAGGAAATAGCTAGCAACAATCTCATGATCATTTTGGCTCTTCCGAGTGTTCCACGATAAGTCGGCAAAGTTTGAAGTGTAAATGTCATCTCCCCGTACATAATAAGGTAGCCTCAGGATTCCATTTTGATCGCACAAGATGATTCGGACGGTATCTGCAAGAAGTCACTTAAACAATTAGGAGGTATAGGTATAACCACATAGCAGATAAACCATTCACTACAGTTCAACATTGAACCGAGGGGGAAAATTGGAACCAGCAGCCTAATGTAAATTAGGCGCAAGTATTGCCGCGAAAAATGTATAGTAAAAATCACATCAGAAAAAATGTGCAAAGCCTCGAGAACAGGTACCTTGGGTTGAAGACCAGTTAAACCAGTTAGTGTATCTCGTAAGAGAGCATCTCCCACAATCAACCTCAACTTCCTCACAAAATCACCCCGAGTCATCTCTTTTGACTGATGATTAATTACCAGAAAACAATAATATAATAAATTATATTAAAGATATCAATTACGACAGAAAGGGGCATCTGGTAAAGCTAGTTTATATATTACATACCCTGAAGCGCAGATAATGCACTTTGATGAGTTCCATATCCTCAGCAGGAACCTTGTTTGTGATAGCAGTAAAAAGCACAGAAAAAGGCATCCAAGGGGATGTTGGAGCTTTAGGTAAACTAGTTGCCATTCCCTGAGGTAACCAACAAATCAAAAGTTGATTGGATTTACCGACAACAAATCTCAACAATAGAATATTTCAAACCAAAAGCAAATTCAAGATCTTAAATAACCTAAATGTGTTGTGCATTTAGCATTAACACGCTACACAAATTTGGCTGTGGACTGGTGATATGACTGAATCCTAAATTTGTATAAAATGAAACTCCCAATACTAGATGAATCAGAAGTCAATAAGAAAACCTTCATCTCAATTTATTTATTTTTAAAAACTATCAATTGTAGATCAGATGGAAAGAAGTCAAACAATTTGGATACACAAGGTCCTGGATAGAACATTATGGCAAAAGTTGATCCGTGTAGCCGATCCCACTAAGTGGGATAAGGCCTGGTTGTTGTTAATGAGGATTTCAAACAAGACTATTTCACTGGAATAGTGATGCCAAGGTATCGCATTATTATCACCGCCATTCCTCCTACCAATGCAATTATAAGGAAATTAAATTAATGTCCAGTCTCAAGATCTAAATATTTATTTCTCCTTCCAAGACCCTGATCTGAACTCGAAATCTTATTTTTGCAGCACTTTTCTTGCACTGTAAGTCACTGCTATAACTAGCAGACAACTTTAGACAAGAAAAATCTTCATATCACGGCTTTAATCCTTCTAAAAAAGATAGGCAGTCCATTTTTCAGAACCAGACGTGATTTCTTCCACAAACAAAAGTATCAAATTCAAGCTATAACTGATTTTCTTATTTTATCAAGAGATTAATTAAAACAAAGCAACAGAATAAGAAGAAAAAAAAGGTAAAATGGTAGTTAAATATTAAAATGATCTTGCATATCACAAAGGAAATTTAGCAATGGAGGCAAGGTTGTCAAACTCGAGTTTTTACCTAGATGGAATCGACTTGTAAACTCGTGGGGTAATGACTTCACCTCATGTTAAATATTAAATGACTTATATAATATTATAAATGCCTCAATATTTCAAAATTTCAACTTAATTCAGTAAGAAATATATCAAATCACCATAATAAAGTTTCAAGTTCATAAACTTGTATCAAATTACATAAATTATGTAACCGAATAAAAAAAAACACCCAAAAGAAACAATAAAAAAATAAGTTTCATAAGTTTCTAAAATTGTTAAAAGTTAACTATAAAACAAAAGTTGATTCCAATAATCCAATTCTATCCGATTTCGGAGAGTTTAACTTAAATTTACACCTAAAAACTTAAAATCCGATGATTTTACGAGTTAACACTAGATTTTAACAACCAATATTGGAGGTATAGCTCAAAATACCAAAGAACTTACGTTGTCTACTGTCGAAGACTCTGAACCTGACAAGATTTTAGGACCTTGGCTAGCTGAATTAATCCCAAAAATATTATTTTTTTTCTCATTTCCCGAAAGAAGGCCTGTAAAAATGCAGAATATATCAGTGATAAAAAAAGAAACAAGTTTCCAAAAGGAATGGCACTCGTACAGCTTAGAAGCAGAAACAGAGGCTATGTCATTGACCAGACATGTAGTGATCTGTCGAATATGAGGGCGCTCAAGTGCCCAGTCAGAAGGAGCCCTCCATCCAAATGGAATGAACCGAATCATATATAAACCAGTTAGCCTCTGATCAACTCATTAAGTCATATACCAATACCAATATTATAATATGAAGATGGATAGGGTCTTAGGTTTGTTAAGAAAATGTAAAGAAATAGAAAACATAAAAGAACTAAAGGAAAATATTTCACCTTCAGCATTAGAAGAGAACTTGAAACTAACAACAAATTCTGGATAGATGTGGGTGTTTGTGTTCATGTTCCATACTACATAGTATCTTGGATTGTGGATGTCATCCACCCCACTATCGTAGTCACTACTACTGGGACGAAACTGTCTAGTGCCACGATGGAGAAGCTCCATATTCCCCATTATTACACGGCAAAAGACCAAGTGCCGAACCCCATTTTCGTCAACATCACAAGAATTAGCACTGTAAATAAGCCAAACTTGAATCTTTCTCTATCCATTACAACAGAATAATCTATAGCAGAAGTGCGTAAAAGATACAATAATGAAGTACTAAAGTAGACATTAAAAAAGACATCGATGTAAGAAAAATATCAAATTTATAATTTATAATGCATTAAAATATCAAATTTGTAATATCATAGAAAATTTTGAAGGAAAATATATGTTGACACTTGACAGTAACAATACAATATTGATAAAAATATATATATACCACGAAGAGATATATACTTAGAACTCCATCCTTAAACCAAAAAATACTTGGTCTAAAAATCAAGGGAAGCTAAAAATCAAGGGAAGAAAGCTTTTACTTATCAATTCATCTTGCTATAACTAGACAAATTCGAGTCTTGGATAACTTCATCAATAATATTAGTATTTAAAAGCTTATTGTTTAAATTTGATGATTAGAAAATCAACCTTGCAAAAGGACTTCATCAATATTATTAGTATTTAAAAGTTTATTGTTTAAATTTGATGATTAGAAAATCAACCTTGCAAAAGGACTTCATCAATATTATTAGTATTTAAAAGTTTATTGTTTAAATTTGATGATTAGAAAATCAACCTGGCAAAAGGACAGGTAGCAGCTGCAAGATGAACACCAATGCCATGTGTGCATTTAGAGGCAGATAGTCCACAATGGCCAAGCCCGCACGTCATCATAGTAGATAGTTCTCCTTTAGAAGAAGCAAGCCAAGCATATTGAACATTAGCATCCCCACGGAATTTTTTTGTAATTTCAGCTTGCTTCTCAAACAGCTCCAATCGTGATTGCATCAATGTACTTGAGAAGGGGTAAATCTCAACTATGTCAGCACTACCAAAACTACTAGCTCCCTTAAGAAACATATTCTGTACAGTTTCCAAATCTAACTTTTCATATACAGTTTCATTATAAGCATTAAAATCTATATTTTTATTTCGTTCAACGGGTTCACCAACATTTCCATCTCCGATTTTATTACTGCCATCTTCAACTTCTAAATCATTTTGACTGCAGGCTTGTTTAGCATCAACTTGAATATGTTTAACTAAAACATTGGACTCCCCACTGCACTCCCCAAACTGGGAAGCATCCATTCCATTTATTTCAATTTCTAAATGTAATTTAATTTCATTAGGATCTTGGAGGAATGATTCATTACCTTTTCCACCATCCTGATTGCAGAGATCATAAGGTCCTTCATTAGAAGCAGCATAAATTTCAGGAAAAAAGCAACACCCATTCTCATCAATCCAAGCAATAGGTTGCTGCAAACCAGATTTCAAATTCATCTGATACATGTGCAAAAAATTCAGCACAAGAAGATGGCCATTTAACTCAACCTCCACAACTGCTTTCTTTACATCAAAATCTCTCCTAACCAAGTCAACAACATCCCTAGGAAAGTCCTTCCACTCACCATTTTCATAGAACATCAAACGTTCAGGGCGTCCACTCTTCTTAAAATTCATATAATACCGAATTAACGACTGCCCAAGACAAGACTCTGAATTTGTAGGCTTGCTTTTGTACCTGTTCAATCTCATCCGTTTGACAATCTTGTTTCTCGGTGATATGAGTGATGTCCATTGAGGTAACACTGATCGCAGAGCTCCATTTGGACATGTAGCATATCGAGAAGCGCGTTTTCGCTTCAGATTGAGCACAGCCCTATCCAATGCCTTTTCGTTGTTTGCTTCCATTTTTATCTACTAGATCAATATCTTTAAACACTATCAAATATAAAAGCTCAGATGCAGCAGCCAAACAAAATTCTAGGCCTTGGGTAGTTTTAAATAAACAGTGCCGGTAAGGGTGAGGACCATGACATCAAGAATATTTGGAACTCCCTACATATATAAAATTGAGATTATGGAATTAATGTATAGGATCATGTACACATCATTAAACAGCTGACAAGCTAAATAATAAATTAATCAATAAAAGTATTCTATGTGTGGCAAAACAATCAATCTAAAACCCTTCGACTTTCAGGTGAAATTTGCAAAAATACTATCTCAGAGAAGATAAGAAAAATATTAATGGCAAAGAAAATGTATCCATTTCTTTCCATTTTCGTCCATAGATTATAGTATACCATCAAAATCTTTAATGGGTTATCTGGCCAGTATTGCTTATATATAGTAAGGAGAAAGACTCTTGCTTTCTTAAGTTTCAAGCACCAAGTGTGCTGCCACAAAAGGAGACATACGGAAGCTTAATGATAAAGAACCAACAGACTAACCCGCCTCAATCTTTTAATTGTTTGAAATTATATCACATGATTGTTTGAAATTATATCAACAATCAACGGTTAATCACTTCCATATTATATTAATGATCGAACACAAAATTTAAAATTTGTTGCTACGAATCATATAGTCAATGCCTACCCATATTTTTAAAAAGCTTATTGTATGTTCTTTTCGAGTTGCTTGACAAAGAATCGAATAGTTTTAAATATATGCAATGTGCATAAATATAAAAATAAGACCAAAGAGAAGAGAAAAAAGAAACTAACAAATTCTATTAGTCCAATCAATCTAAAAATTAAACAGAGTAAAGAAAACATGTTGAACAGATTTTAGCCTATTCTCCCTGCACCCATAAACTTCAGTTAGCAAGCAAAACTAGTTTCAACAACGGCCATATAAGTCTCCACCATCGAAGTCTTCACCAACCATGTAAGAAGCAATATAGAATACCAATCAAGATTAGTATTAATTCTAAAATCCAAGAGTTAAGCATAACAACCAAATTAAAACAAGAAGAAATTCATATATCAATCAAAATCAGGAAATACCCTTCAATTAATATATAAGCTTAATTAAAAAAATTATGCATACCAAGCACTGCTGTTGCAGTTCATACTGTACATCCTTTTCTCTAAAACACCTATAATCCTGATCATGAAATAGAAAGAAAAAAAACACAAAAATACAAATCAGACGAAGCTAGAAATTTTCTGTAAAATTAAAAATAACAAAACAATTATATCAACAACCAAATCTTAATAGATCCACGAATCTACAGATCAACGCAGCAAAAACAAAAATTAGAAAAAGAAAAAAAAAACCTAACAATTCACTTCCAGCGATGAATTAAGCCTCAAAAAACAACATAAAACACGAAAATTGATACGAAATAACTCCGAACAACTAAAACCAACGCCGATCTACAAAAATCCAAGTTAACCGAGAAGTCAACAGATTAAAAAATTCAAAACTCGAGAATATCACAATAACGAATGAATATTCAAATCAGAACCGAAAATCATGAAAACAAAATCGAGAAAACTGACGGTAAAACTGAAACCGCAATTATCAAACACAGTTTGATTACCTAATCCTCTGATTTTCTTTAATTACAGCTTTTTTTCCATCTATATTGGAATTTCGAGATTTCAGAAGAGGTTTATGGATAGAAACGAGAAACCCTAACTGAAAACGAGGCGGCGAGGAAAAGATCAATAAAACGAAACGACGCCTGAGAGAGAAAGGGAATAGGTCGGTGGGGTTTTTAAGGGTGGCGATTTCGTAGCACACCGTGCGAACTCATTCACACTGTTTTCCTCCTTTCCAAGTAAACTAGCGAAGAAGATTCTTCTTAGGGTTTGATAATCTTACCTGCCACGTGGGTTTGGTTTCGTCACGGCTTTATCTTATTGGACTGTTTTTTATTTTTAGCGTTTTTATTTTTTGTTATTTTATTTTAAGACCATCCGTCTTTATCTTTATCATTATTTTATACAAAAAAAAAAAATTGTTAATAATGCTCCTCTTTTATTTGACCTAGGTGACCAACTTTATATAAATTCTTAAAAATTTTAAAATATTTGCCCTAGGTGACCATCTTATCTTGCATTGCAAGGCTATAGGGAAGAATATGATGTTGTATAATGTAACCACAATACTTGTTATAACTTCTTGCATAGTCCTTTTCTTCATCGAACTTCTTCTTGATTCAATTTGAGACAATTTTGTTGGTAGATTTTGTTTGTCTCCCGACACAGAGATGTTCAAATGAGATAAAGTTAGTTTGTATTGTGGAATGTGTTAAATAAAGGTTAAATAAAGGTTTAATTACAGTTTTAGTCTTTTTATTTTCTCTAATTTATAATATTGATTTTTTATTTTAAATTTAAACCGTTTTGGTTTTCTATTTTAGATTTAAATAGTTTTGTTCTCCTTTCATATTTTTATATTTAAAATTATGATATTTTTACTTTTTGAATGACAAATTACTTATAAAACATAACAAATTATCGTATATAAATCTATTATTGAACTTTGTAGATAAAAAAACAAAATAAAAAATATCATCGATTTTCTTAAAAAAAACATGAGAGGGGGATTAAAACTGTTTAAATTTAAAATAGGGGGACTAAAATCGTTTGAATTTAAAATAGGGGGACTAATTTCGTGAATCAGACAAAATAGGGAGACCAAAACTGTAATTTAGCCTTAAATAAATTTCATTATCAAAGACAATGTCCTTTATTAGACCGAATTTGTGGGTTATTGTTTCTATCCATTCTCGTCTACCATAGGGGTCAACCTTTTCTCCATGTAGAAGTATGGTTTAAAATATAATTCTAGATTGTAAGAAATCAAAAAGCTAGGAATAAAAGCGAGAAAAGCAACGGAAAAAGGTGGAGTCGCGGGGTAGTCCAAAGGTAAGTGGTCGGCGTGGCGACGAAAGTAGCAGCAGGTAGGTAATTTGGCAGTCGGCCAAAAGTTGGTGACGAAAAATGTCGACACCGCGATGACGTCAGAGTGATAGTTCGCATGTATCGGACTTGGTTGCTTCAGTTCGTAAATTTGTTTGTTAATGGATTGTGTTATAGCCTCATTAAAGATGTATTGGTTTCTACAGTTATAAATATGCATTTCTATCATTTTTATCTTCATAATTTTCATAACTCTATAGTTGAAGACAAAGAAGGGTTGGATATCCAATTGGAAAAATAAAGAGGCAAAAGTAAAAATTTATTGGAGTTCTTGGAATTTAGAAAACCCTTGAAAGTATACAAGGGGATTGAAAAACATTTATATATATATATATATGTATGTATGTATGTATGTATGTATGTATGTATGTATGTATGTATGTATGTATGTATGTATGTATGTATGTATGTATGTATGTATGTATGTATGTATGTATGTATGTATGTATGTATGTATGTATGTATGTATGTATGTATGTATGTATGTATGTATGTATGTATGTATGTATGTATGTATGTATGTATGTATGTATGTATGTATGTATGTATGTATGTATGTATGTATGTATGTATGTATGTATGTATGTATGTATGTATGTATGTATGTATGTATGTATGTATGTATGTATGTATGTATGTATGTATGTATGTATGTATGTATGTATGTATGTATGTATGTATGTATGTATGTATGTATGTATGTATGTATGTATGTATGTATGTATGTATGTATGTATGTATGTATGTATGTATGTATGTATGTATGTATGTATGTATGTATGTATGTATGTATGTATGTATGTATGTATGTATGTATGTATGTATGTATGTATGTATGTATGTATGTATGTATGTATGTATGTATGTATGTATGTATGTATGTATGTATGTATGTATGTATGTATGTATGTATGTATGTATGTATGTATGTATGTATGTATGTATGTGTGTGTGGAGATATTAAGAAACACTTGTTAAAAAAAGGTATGTTATTGGGTACGTGAGAGATTATTTTCTTGTAACTCAATTGACAATATTTTGTAACAACTTTTAGAAGTAGAGTGAATTGGAAATTTGTTCTCTCCCTCCCAATAGATCATTTATTTGAAATGGAACAAGTTACTTGTTCTTGTCTTTTATCTTCTTATGACTTTATGTGGATTTGCCTTCATTATTGGTAAGTTACTAGATTATTGTCTTGTTTGTGGCTATAAATTTTGGCTGTCATTTTCCTTTGTCTCACGCCTCAAATTTCTAGGTGTGTTTGAAGTTATCAACAAATCCACTGGATTCGCTAGAGTTTTCACAACAGGTGGTGCCCAACATGAAGCAGAAAGATTTTGTTTACAATTAAGCACCATAGTTATAATATTATTAGGACTTATTTAAGTGGTTGTAATAGCAAGAGTGGGAGGTGTTAAAATATGAGCCCGTTGGAAATAATAATATTATTATTATTATTTGGTTAAGTAATACTGTGGACCTCCGTTTTCGGCCATACCTCTCGCGGAGAGATACGTGAACTGACTCTTTTTATTGTTTCTGCTTTCGCATTTTTAAAATTCAGAGAGTCGCCACCGACCTTTTATTTTATCCAATTAAGGAAAGGTTTATAAAAGAAACAGAAAAAAGACCTTTAAGAAATTCTGGGTAAGGGGGTAGGTTATACAAAGGGAAGGTGTTAGCACCCTTTGTATCCATGGTTATCCATGGGCTCTTAAGTTTGCTTAGCTCACTTATTTTCGATCACTTTTCAATTGCTTTAAAATGCTCATATGTGGTTTGAAATACCTTTGTAAGTTGAATTTTGTAATGATCCTTGTGCGGATGTATACAAAGTGTTTTTATCTTTCAAAAGATGTTTTGGAAAAAGAACGTTAACTTCGTAATGATCCTTGTTTGGATGTATACAAAGTATTGTCTTTTTGGAAAGTTTTATTTTGAAAAACAATAGTGTATGAGAATTTTGTTTGTTTTGATTTGAGCAAGCAAATTAGGAGGTCTACCCTGAGTTGTAAGGTCTTTATCCTATTTCCTTTAAAAATCTATCCTTTCACCGGATACAAACAAAAGGTTCGATTTTGTACTCGAAACAGTAGAATTTGACTTTGATTTTGAAAAGAATGATAAGGGATTACCTTAGGAGGTGCAAGTGTGATTGTGTTTGGATTCAGGTATTTTATCTTTTGGAGTTAGTGATCTAACGGTTCAATTTTATCTTTGGCATACACGCAGTTTATATGTGCTGGAATTTAAAATGCGGAAATGTAAAATGCGGAAAGTAAATCTACGCTATTGCATCGATTTGCAGGAAATGTAAACTACGCTATTTACATGAATTTTGACAGCCTATACATTGATCTAGGAATTTAAATTGCAAGAAAATAAAGACATGTTTTTTGGAATTTTTATGATTTATTTTAATTATGATTAATGCATGATTAATTAAATTAAAATGAGGAAAAGATGGAAATAAAATTTTAAACCTAAAAATTAAGTTCAAAATATGTTCAAAATGTTTGCTAATTAATTTTAAAACAAAACTAATTTTTTTTGAATTTTTGAAATTGATTTGAAATTTATTAAGTTAATTAATACATAATTATACAAATAATTACACAAATAATTAAAACTTGAAGAGAAAATTATTCAAAATATGTACAAAATTAGCTTATAATATATAAACAATATTTAATATAAAGAACAATTTTTTTATGATTTTTTGTTTGGTTGAAGTAATTAAAAAGCAAATATATAAATATATACTAATTAATTATGCAAAATATTTAAATTATGAAGAAAAATAAAATATTTTTATATCAGAAAATAATATATTATTTTAGAAACTTAAAAATATTTTTTGTGTATTTTTTGGATTTTTAAAACTATTTTTAATTAATTTAACAAGAAATTTAAATAAAATAGAAAATAAAAAGATGAATGATCAGATGTGATATTTAAATGGAGTCCATGATATGGTGCTTCATTCTGGTGCGCTGGATTGCTGAGTGGACAGATCTGATGGTTACCATCATGAGCGACCATGACACGTGACGTACCTGCAAAACACTGAATCCAAAGTGAATTTAAAAAACACGCGCGCGCCCTCCAGCCAATCAGAGGACGCCACGCATCATCTTCTTCCTCAGGATAGAGTTTTTACACCTTTCTTTTGCAGGTGGTGTAGAAACTCTGACTTTTTACACCTGTTGGAAATAGCGAATACAAGCAAACAACAACATAAATTTGGCGCGATGCCACCATTTAGTTTGTCTTGTTCATGCGAGTTTAATGATATTATTTAGAGCTCGTGATTTTGCACTAACTGTAAAGCCCTAAATTTGAAAGTGAGAACCCTAAAATGGTGGTTCCTCGTATAGGTGTCCAAACCTCAATTAGTTTCCAGAAATGATTAGGACCTCAAACCAAACTTAAATATGAGTCTACATCTTGTTAAATATGCATGTGTTATGAGATTTTGGTGAGTTTTGATTTGAACAAACCGTGAGTTATAGGCTCGTGTTCTTGAGGTTTCAATGCTTGCAACTGATCTGGATAGGTTCAGTGAAGTTCAAGGAACGTGTTTGAGTGTTTAATTTGTATTGAAACTAGCTTGAACTTAAAATTCGAATTTTAATTTTCTTTGAATATTTCAAGATGTTACAAGTGTGTTACAAGCAAGACTTTGGCTCTGATTTCGTGCTCCTTTGTTTGTGAAGTGTTATAGCCTTTATATAGGCTATGTTGTGCTTAGAATTGAAGCCAAGAAGCCTTTAGTTGCCTTTGTTGAATTCTTGATTTTTTTATATTAAAAACCTTTGAATTGTTGACCAAGTCTTGCTTCTCTTCAATGCTCTTGCCTTGTACCTCAATCTTCTGCAGAAAATTGAAGATTCTTGGTGAGTCATGCTTAAGATTTAAGCTATCCATTATCCTTCCATTTTCTTTTTTCTTTTAATCTTAAAATAAGATAAAATTAAGCCAAAAATGGATAAAAATGGTGTGGGCTTTGTCTTGGTCGTGGGAGGCCCATAATATTATGGCAAACATGTTTGAACCATGAAAACTTGGCCCCATTTGGAAAAAATACATTTTTGAGCAATGTTGGTTTTATGCATTTTCCCAAAATTTAGCCAACTTCAACAAGGTGTAAATCCCTCAATTTTTGTCATATGAAGGAGATCTTGCACTTTTTGGAAACCTCAAAGAGTCCTCTAACCAATGTCTTTGGTCTCATGTCAAAATGATTTTTGATGCTCCTTGTGTGTCCTTTTGAAAAAAGTGTCTTTTTGTTGACTTTGAAAATGACCTGTAATGTCTTTGTTCATATTTTTCAAATGGTGAATGTAATGACCATGGGATCAATTTCATTTGAAAGATAATTGAATTTCCTTCAAAATGAGCTTTGGTTTGAATTTTTTGGATGAAGGATGAGAGAGTTATGGCCAGTCAAAGTTCAGTTGACTTTTTAGGAGAAAACCCTAATTTTGAATCTTAGGGTTTTGTTGATTTTTGATCTTTCCTTGATGAATTATGATCATCCAATGATCAAATGATGAATCCTTTGACAAAATATGGATGTTGACAAAAAATTTCATTTTTGACTGTCTGTTGACTTTTTTGGTCAAACGGGTCGTCTGTTGACTGTTTGAGCTGCTGACGGTGCGTCTGAGTGAATTGAAGTTTGAAAATTTGTGTGATGGTACTTTGAGATATATGGATGTCCATGAAATCCATTTGAGGTCTCAAAAACTTGTTTCTCCTGTAAAAACAAAAAAACCCTAGTCAGGGACTGTTTGTGTAGGAGACAGTTAAGCGTACCTGATTTATGTGCAGTGTTGAGTCTCTGCTAATCATGTGATATTCAGAAGACTTCTAGGAAAAAAATATTGGAATTTTGAATTGTAAAAGATTGATTTGATTGATGGTACAAAACACTGAGAATTGTACTGCCAGCAGTTTGACTGTCAACTGACTGTTCGGGTATTAATGTAGCAGTTAGAGTGAAAAATCAACAGTCAAAGCTAATTTTCTTTTTGTTGTTTTTGTTTTATGTGAAAGATGAAAGTTTATTTACATGACTTGTTAAAAACACAGACATAATAAATAACTAATATTTACTGTATGCGAGCAAAATTACCGATAATAACCCTGAAAATCATTTAATGCACAAAAAAATGAATATTTGACTGGCAGAAAACACACAAAATATTATCTGAATAATTAAGCAACATTATGACAAATAGTACAACATTTAATACTGACAGTACAAATATTACATACTATATTGAACAGTACGACGAATAAACGGTACATTTAGAAATAAGAAATACGGCAAATTTTAAGAATGACGATTAATAACCCATGCTACAAATAATAACATGCAGATGATTGGGAGTGCAAGCATCCCAGGTCCACAGTGTTCTGGGCTATGTAGACAGAAAAAAGACATGATCACCGTAGCAATGGTGATGACCATAAGAACACGTTTCCCACCACTTCGCCATTTTGTCGGGGAAGAAGAAAGGATGGATATGAAGTAGAAATTTGAGAGATGAGTTAGAATTTGATGTGAGATTTTTTATGGAAAAATGAGAGGTATTTATAGAATGGAAAGAAGGATAGAGACGTTGGGGAATGAAGTGATTCCGTACAAAAGGAAAATTTGAGTGGAAGTAAGATTTGAAAGAAAGTGTATGATAGTGTTGGGAAAAAGAGAGATGTATAGAATAAAGTTAGGATTTTATTTTTGAAAAAGAGATTTGAAAAGATTTTTGAAAATAATGGAATATAGTACAAAAATTAATGGGAAACAAAAGATAATAATAATCTACTTGTTACCAGTACAGTCTGAGTTTCCTGATTCTGCGCCTGCAAAAGATTTAACTCTGTACCAATTGTGTCAGTACTATTTATCTGTAAATAAATAAATAGCATGTGTGAAGTAATAAACAGTATTTGGCGTTTGCGTAAGAATAAATTCAACTGTAAGCCAAAATACTGTATAAGAAAAATTCTAAAAACTAAGTATTTCACATGTCAGGATATTTATTGAAATAAAAATCCATGATTATATGAGACTCTTAATTTTTAGATTGGAGTTTTCTTGAAAAAAGATGTGGGCAAATTTTGGGGTATAACAGTTGCCCCTATTCAATCTTCTTAAACCTGAAGAGATTGTCTGAAATCTGAAGGTAGAAGATGATTGAATATTTAGATGCCCTAAAAATTTGCACTTACCTTGATCAGAAGAGATGTTGGAAGTTGCATTTGAACGTCGTCTGCGAAATGTTGTTGGCAGATTGAAACATTACCTGAGATGGGCTTTCAGATGCCACCCGGCAATTGTATTTGATGGTTCGTTCATCAGAATGAATCCATTGATTATATCTTGATGAAGGATTTGAAAGTCTTTGTGTTGACTATTTTCGGAACCGTCCAAGGTTACCGCTTTAAGTCTAGGAGGATGATCGTTACGGAACTTGTCAAAAGTTTTTCCGTTTTAGATTTTGAAAGTTGATCATTGTGGAACCGTCTGAGGTATCAGCTTTAGATCTTCGATGTTAGATCATTCTGGAACCGTCTGAGGTATCAGCTTTAGATCTTCGATGTTAGATCGTTCTGGAACCGTCTGAGGTATCAGCTTTAGATCTTCGATGTTAGATCGTTCTGGAACCGTCTGAGGTATCGACTTTAGATCTTCGATGTTAGATCGTTCTGGAACCGTCTGAGGTATCAGCTTTAGATCTTTGATGTTAGATCGTTCTGGAACCGTCTGAGGTATCGACTTTAGATCTTCGATGTTAGATCGTTCTGGAACCGTCTGAGGTATCAACTTTAGATCTGTGATGCTTGTTTTTGAGTTGATAAGTGATTTGAAAGGAGAAATCTCTTCAGAATGAATCTTCGGCTTGATTATATCTGAGAGAACCGTTCATGGAATTCAGGTGAACACTGCATGTGATTGAGAACATCTTTGTTGAAGATATCCGTCTGCCTGAAAAATCAAGTTAGTGATATGCAATGTTTATGATGCATGTAATGTGAGCTAAAGGAGAAATATGCATGTTATGTTGTGTATGAATATGTGTATGAATATGCGCATGATGCATGATGTATGATATGTGAAGTATGATGTATGATGTATGATGTGTGATGTATGATGTATGATGTATGATGTATGATGTATGATGTATGATGTCAAGCTTCTATTTGGGAAAATAAATTTCCGCCAGTCATCTGGATATGACTATATTGTGATTGTTGATGATCTTTTGTCTTGTTTGAGTACCCTCGGCTAGGGACTTCTTTGAGAACCATGGTACTCTGTTGAAGGATCTTTGACTACCGCTTGGGAATGAAAGGTAGTTGGAAGTTCTGATTTTGATGCCCTTTTAAGTGGGAATGAGGAAGATGCATAATCCTCCGATGTACTATCTGACCAAGTCCGGGTGTGGAGATCACACCTTCTGAGGATAGTAATCTGGAACAACCCTGCTAGGGGATAAGACTTCTTTTGGAGAGAAAATCTTATTGAGGAATTTGCTGAGAAATGTGTTTCTCTTGGGGATTTTTCTTCTGATGGGATGATGTCCAGATAATTGGGACATTACCTGAATGCTATTCCTGTTTTTCCTGGTAAACATCAATCATATTCAAATGCACATGTTCATTCAGAATTATCATTGGGACGTTTACGTATTCAAAACAGAAAAAGTGAAAATAGTGATTTTGAGCCTAAACTGCATTGATTTTTTTGAAAAAGAGCCATGATAGGCTGATTAGCACAGGGAGACAACAATCCTAGAAGTAGGAAATTGTCATAAAGCTTTGGAAAATATTTATAAAGATAAATAGCTATGTGAAAACAATCCAGTCAAGTTTCAATTCTGCTATTGCCAATCTGTCTTTGAGCATCTCATCCCTCACTTGTTGGAAGAAAGTGATTGGACTGATCGGTGTCTTTGATGTGTTGAATCTTGACGGTGAGTAGGCAGCTGAACGGAACACAGTTGTACGCTTTATTCCCTAACTTTTTCCTAGGCTGCCTTTTCAGGTTTTCAGCCTACCGGGATAGTATTTGTTTAGTCTCTAATTTTTGCCTGGATCGCCCTTTCGGGTTTTCAATCCACCGAGACGCTCATTTTTTGCCTAAGTTGCCCTTTCAGGTTTTCAACTTAGCGAGCTGTTTTTTAAGCGATGTATTTTTTGAATATGTCAGCATTCACAGGGTGTGGGAAATCCTCGCCATCCATGGTGGTAAGCAACATGGCGCCGCCGGAGAATATTTTCTTGATTATGAATTGTTAGACGCTGGCCTGAGGATCTAGAGGGGGGGTGAATAGATCTCACAGAGTTTTTCGGAATTATTTCGAACTAAAGCGAAAGCGGTTCTGAATCGACTTGCGTCTATTCCGGACCGTTATTGCAAGGGTCGTATATGTGACAAAACCACAAGATAATTGAGATTAACGATGAAGTGATATGTTATCGAATCAATACGTTTCACAGCTGAAAATCAATTAACTTCTAAATTGACAAACTTTGGTTTGCAATGCAGTAATAATGGAATAAGCAAAACGACAAACACTTGGTGATAATGTTCAAATTGATGATGATTCAAGATGTGGTGAATTGTGATGTTTATGCAGAACTTTAATACACAATTTTAACACTTGAATCGTTAATCAATTTTGCAATTATGACCAAATATGAACAGAACGTAAATGAAAAGATAAAAGCGACAAGAACACGATAATTTTTCAGGCAGTTCGTCGATCGTCCTCGCTACGACTACGTCTGCCCCCAATTCCAAATTGAAATTGGGAAATCTTCCATTAATGTTGAAAGCAGTTTATACAAAGAAGAAAGCAAAGCGATAAACAATAAACCGAATTTGTCGATCCTTTGAATCTTCTTCCCCCTTAATCTTGAACCAGATCAAGGTGATCCAAGAGCTTCACTTGATCCCTTTTCTGCAGTGTCTTGAATTGCCTTGAACCCTTGTTCTTCAATCTTCACACTCAGATGGATCCTCGATGAAACCTCTTGATAAAACCCCCCAAGAAACACCTATCTTGGAGGACAAAACCCTCGGATTTTATTCACCAAAAACCCCACAAATCTTCACCCACTAGGAATCTTCAATTCTGTTCCATGGACGTTATCGAACTCGATCACTAACCCTCAACGCAAGAATGATTATGTGTAATTGTGTTGGAGATGACGAAGAACGAAGATGAGAAGACTTTGTGTATCTTTCAGTCGTTGGTGTTATTTTCAATAATTGAACCTTGGACAATATATATGAGAGCTTTTCAGTTGATGCAGAGAAAACCAGAAATTTTGGCAGTTTTGATCAGATAGGTCGACCTAATTTAGGGCTGGGTCGACCTAACAGAGTTGCATATCCTTTGGAAGTCAGTTTTGATCAGATAGGTCGACCTAATTTAGGGCTGGGTCGACCTAACAGAGCTGCATATCCTTTGGATGTCATTTGTTCCCAGTTAGGTCGACCTGTCAAAGAAGTAGGTCGACCAGAATCCACTTCAGATGCGTTTTGGGGAAATTTTCTCAGATTAGGTCGACCTAGTTGTTGTATAGGTCGACCTAGCAGAATGATATGTAAATTTCTTCATTTTAGGTCGACCTGTGTTGGGAGTAGGTCGACCTGACTGCTGATTTTCTGAGTTCCTCTTATTTTGCTTGTGTTGAGTCGACTTGTATGCATAGTAGGTCGACCTGCTCTGTTATGAGTGACCAAAGCTTGCTTTTCTTTGAGTTCTTCTGCTTGTACCTTGTTGCTTGTATGCTTGTTGAGTTTGCCATGAATCAAAAACATCTTTGTGAGTGTGATCTTGTATTCACATACTCCCCCTTTTTGATGATGACAAACCGGTAGTAGAAGCTTTGGCAATAAGTGGTAAAAGCTCCCCCGTACACTCAGCATCTATTTACTCAGCTGAGCTCCCCCGTACACTCAGCATCTATCTCCCCCTTTGACAACATCAAAAGAGATACAAGAAAAACAGCAGAGGAGAGTAACGAGAGAAACATAGATAACACGCTAGCATTCATAGTATAGTAGATAAAAGGTAGATAGTGATAGCATGAGAGCCAAATATGTTTAAAGGTGTATTAAAGATGAGACACATATATGAGCAAGAGAGATATATGTATGAAGTCACTATAAGCATGTTAATTGATAGCATATTATAGTATCAATAATATTTTTGGAAGTGAACAACAATTACGTTACCGCTCCTCAATATGTAGGTGTCAACTTTAGTGGCAGCCTTTAGTCAATGTGGAATGACGCCTGGCTTGATAATGAACTACCTTTACGCTAAGAGAAATGTTAGCAGAAAAAAAATTTATAAAGTAAAGGAATAATATTAAGAGAGAACAAACGTAATTAGCCCAAATTGGAGATATCGAGTATCCCCAATTCCCTACGAATGTTGAAGTATTGCTCCGTTGCTAGAGGTTTGGTGAAGATGTCGGCTAGTTGCTTCTTGCTTTCTACATGTTCAAATGTAACGTCTCCTTTCTCTACATGATCTCGTAGGAAGTGATGTCTTATTTCAATATGCTTGGTGCGTGAGTGTAAGACAGGATTTTTACTCAAGTTTATGGCACTTGTGTTGTCGCACATGATAGGTATACGATCAAGCTTAATACCAAAGTCAAGAAGTTGTTGCTTGAGCCATAATATTTGTGCACAGCAGCTTCCAGCAGCTACATATTCTGCCTCAGCAGTAGATAATGCAACCGATACTTGTTTCTTGCTATGCCAACTTATCAATGAATTTGAGAATAGATGACATGTTCCACTGGTGCTTTTTCTATCGGATTTGCAGCCAGCAAAATCTGAATCGAAGAATCCTACCAAATGGCACTCATTTCCCTTTGGATACCATAGGCCATATGTAGTAGTTCCACGTAAGTATCGCAGAATTCTTTTGACAGCTTTTAAGTGAGATTCTTTTGGACAAGATTGATATCTTGCACACATACACACACTAAACATAATGTCTGGTCTTGAGGCAGTAAGATACAATAGTGAACCTATCATACCTCGGTACAATTTTACGTCAACCTCTTTACCTTTCTCATCTTTGTCTAGATTAGTATTTGTTGCCATAGGTGTGTCAATTTCCTTCGCTTCACTCATTCCAAATCTTTTGAGCAGCTCCGTACAGTATTTAGTTTGATTTACAAACGTTCCATGACTGAGTTGCTTGATTTGTAGGCCAAGGAAGAAATTTAGCTCACCCATGAGACTCATCTCAAATTCACTCTGCATAAGCTTAGAAAAATCTTTGACAAGTTTTGCATTAGTCGACCCAAATATAATATCATCTACATAAACTTGGACTAAGAGAACATCTTTATCTTTTCTTTTAATAAAGAGAGTAGTGTCAACTTTACCCCTAGAGTACCCTTGACTAAGAAGAAATTTGCTCAAACGTTCGTACCAAGCCCGAGGGGCTTGTTTAAGACCGTATAGAGCACGTTTCAGCTTATAAACATGAGTTGGGTACATGTAATTCTCAAAGCCGGGTGGCTGAGCAACATAGACTTCTTCATTTATATAGCCATTTAGAAAAGCACTTTTAACATCCATTTGGAATAGTTTGAAGTCTTTAGAACACGCATAAGTAAGTAAGAGACGAATAGCTTCGAGACGTGCTACAGGAGCGTATGTCTCTTCATAATCAATACCTTCCTCTTGATTATAACCTTGGGCAACTAATCTCGCTTTGTTTCTAGTAATAACGCCGTTTTCATCAAGTTTGTTACGAAAAACCCATCTAGTGCCTATTACTTGATGATCTCCCGGATGAGGGACTAAGTCCCAAACATCATTCCGTTTAAATTGGTTTAATTCTTCTTGCATGGCCATTTGCCAATGCTCATCAAGTAATGCATCCTTAGCGTTTTTCGGCTCAACTTGTGAAACAAAAGCAAAATGATGACAGAAGTTACTTATCTTTGAGCGTGTTGTAACGCCCCTTGAGATGTCTCCTATTATATTGTCAATTGGATGGTCTTTCACATTTGTCCAGGCCTTAGGAAGTTCTTCATTGTTTGAGATGCTTTCTTTATCATTTTCATCATGAGACTCATCTTTCTCTCTCTCAGCATCTTTCTTTACAATACTTTCATTCTCGTCTTCCTTATCTTTGACAATGTCTTCAGTGGATGGACCTGCACCATTAAACGAAAGACCTTTCTCGACATATTTTGTATAAGATTCATCAAAAGACACGTGTACTGACTCTTCTACTATAAGTAATCTCTTATTATATACTCGATATGCTTTGCTAGATTGTGAGTAACCAAGGAATATGCCCTCATCAGCTTTAGCATCGAATTTACCAAGATTATCCTTACCATTGTTCAAGACAAAACACTTGCAACCGAATACATGGAGATGAGATACATTTGGTTTTCTACCTTTTAGTAATTCATAGGGAGTTTTGTTCAGTATAGGACGTATTGTTATCCTATTCAAAACATAACATGCGGTACTAATCGCGTCAGCCCAGAAATACTTGGGTAGATTACCCTCATTCAGCATTGTTCTTGCCAGCTCCTCTAGAACCCGATTTTTACGTTCAACTACTCCGTTTTGTTGAGGTGTTCTAGGAGCTGAAAAGTTATGCTCAATTCCATGTTTATCACAGTATTTTTCAAAAAGATAGTTTTCAAACTCTCCACCGTGATCACTTCGAATTGCAACTATTTTGTTGTTCATTTTATTTTGACATAATCTTGCAAATTGTGTGAAAGCTGGAAAAGTTTGATCCTTAATAGGTAGAAAGATTGTCCAACAAAATCTAGAGTAATCATCGACAATGACAAAACCATAGGTGTTTCCACCTATGCTTTTAGTCCTTGAAGGGCCAAAGAGATCCATGTGAAGTAGTTCAAGAGGGCGTGATGTTGAAACCACGTTCTTTGATTTAAAAGAGATTTTTGTTTGCTTTCCCTTTTGACAAGCATCACATAGATGATCTTTTGAAAACTTCATTTTAGGTAAGCCGATTACTAAATCTTTTGTGACAACTTTATTAAGTAAGTCAAAATTTATGTGGGCGAGACGTCTATGCCAAAGCCATGAGTCTTCGCCTAGAGCAATTAGACACTTGGTACTAGACTTAGATACCTCATCCAAGTTTAGCATGTAGATGTTGTTTACTCTTAAGCCCTTAAACATAATGTCTCTTTTCTTAGTATGTTCTATTGTGCAGCCAGAATTCGTAAACATTACTTTAAAATCTTTGTCACACAATTGACTTATACTTAAAAGATTATGTTTAAGGCCTTCTACTAGCAGCACATCAGTTATAGTAGTGGTAGAAGGGTTACCTACACTTCCTTTACCAAGTATGGCTCCCCGATTGTTATCTCCATAGGTGACATACCCCTTTTTCTTTGCTTGAAACTCAACGAAAAGAGATAGGTCTCCCGTCATGTGTCTTGAACATCCGCTATCAAGGAACCACAACCTTTCGGCAATGTCAAGACACTTTTCCTGCAGGATTAATTTAGAATAGAAGGTCCCTAATCTTCATTGGGTCCTAGGTGGTGAGTACAGAAGTTGTTGCACTTAGGCAACCATTGAAATACTCCTTTAGGAACTAAAATTCTCCTAAATTTGCATTTTTCAATGGTATGTCCCTTTTTGCAACAATAATGACAGGTAATATGATGAGAATATGCTGTTTTGCTAGTTGATGCTTTTGGTACAAAAGTGTATTTACTATATAAAGGAGTATACGATCTTTTGAACTTATTTGGATCAACCGCAAAGGTCACTTTTGGTTGTAGAGCCTTGTCTAACTTGGCTTTTAGATCTCTTACTTCGTTTTGCCAAATGTGACATGTCTCACAACCAAACCATGATGTAGGATCTATTTCAACTTTATCCTTTTGAATGTCTAGCATAGATTGTTTTAAAGCTTCCATATCCTTTTCGGTTTTCTCAACTTTTGATTCAAGATATGAAAAGATTTTCTTATTTGAGGCTAAAAGTTTGAAAGCTTCAATTGCATCTCTATGTAATTCTTCAAAAGCAAGTTTTAGTTGAGAATGAGATACCTTATCTATGAGTTCAGGTTTAAGATGACTTACAGCTTTCTTTTTCTTGTGTTGATGAGCCATAAGGCATAAGTTTGCTGATTCTTCTTCATCGCTTGATGAGTTTTCACTAGATGAATCACTTTCCCATGCTATGTAGGCTCTCTTAGATTTGTTATGACCTTTGCTTTGGTTCTTCTCTTTTTCCTTCTTAAGGTATGGACAATCCGGTTTGTAGTGACCGACTTTCTCACAATTAAAGCAAGGGCCTTTGATTTTTCCTTTGTTGTCGTCATCTTGTTTGAACTTGTTTGATTGCTTTCTATAGTTGATCAAGCCTTTGTCAGAATGTTTTGCTCCATTTTTCTTTAGATATTTGTTGTATCTTCGCACAAACAGTCCCATTTCCTCATCATCGGAGTCTTCGTCATCACTTGTATCACTATCCTCTAGCTCTTGTCTTGAGGTCTTGGAGCTTGAAGCTTTTAGAGCTATTGACTTCTTCTCTACCTCTTTCTCCATGTTCTTTTCTTTCTTTGCCCTTTTCTCATGCATGTCAAGGCATTTAAGGTGTTGTTCATGTTCCTCTAGTTTACCAAAGAGAGTGGTAATGTCTAAGGTGTTTAGATCATTTGCTTCCTTTATTGCTGTAACCTTGGGTTGCCATTCCCTGTTCAAGCATCTTAAGATTTTGTTAGTAGCAACTGCATTGGAAACAGGTCTATCAAGAGAATTTAACCAATTTTTCAGGTGAACGAATCTCTTCTGCATGTTTTCGATGGATTCACCATCTTCCATGTGGAAGAGTTCGAACTCTTGAGTTAACGTATTGATCCTAGCTAGTTTGACATCATCCGTTCCCTCGTGGGCAACTTGCAATGTGTCCCACATAGCTTTAGCGGATCTACAATGGGAAACGCGATAGTATTCATCAACTCCTAGAGCTGAGATTAGAATGTTTCTCGCTTTCCAATCGTATGCATATCTCTTTTCATCTTCAGCATCCCAAGTATTTTCTGGTTTTGGAACAACTGCACCAACTGCATTTGTCATGGTGATCTGAAAGGGACCATTGACAATAGCTGTCCAGATGTTCCTATCAATTGCATTGATGTGGACACACATACAATCCTTCCAATAGCCATAGTTTTCACCGTTGAAAACTGGAGCTCTATTGTGAGCCCCTTTAGGTCCGGAAGCCATCTTTCCAATAAGTGTTTCACGTAGCACGGAATAAACCAGAGCTCTTGATGCCACTTGTTAGACGCTGGCCTGAGGATCTAGAGGGGGGGTGAATAGATCTCACAGAGTTTTTCGGAATTATTTTGAACTAAAGCGAAAGCGGTTCTGAATCGACTTGCGTCTATTCCGGACCGTTATTGCAAGGGTCGTATATGTGACAAAACCACAAGATAATTGAGATTAACGATGAAGTGATATGTTATCGAATCAATACGTTTCACAGCTGAAAATCAATTAACTTCTAAATTGACAAATTTTGGTTTGCAATGCAGTAATAATGGAATAAGCAAAACGACAAACACTTGGTGATAATGTTCAAATTGATGATGATTCAAGATGTGGTGAATTGTGATGTTTATGCAGAACTTTAATACACAATTTTAACACTTAATCGTTAATCAATTTTGCAATTATGACCAAATATGAACAGAACGTAAATGAAAAGATAAAAGCGACAAGAACACGATATTTGTTCAGGCAGTTCGTCGATCGTCCTCGCTACGACTACGTCTGCCCCCAATTCCAAATTGAAATTGGGAAATCTTCCATTAATGTTGAAAGCAGTTTATACAAAGAAGAAAGCAAAGCGATAAACAATAAACCGAATTTGTCGATCCTTTGAATCTTCTTCCCCCTTAATCTTGAACCAGATCAAGGTGATCCAAGAGCTTCACTTGATCCCTTTTCTGCAGTGTCTTGAATTGCCTTGAACCCTTGTTCTTCAATCTTCACACTCAGATGGATCCTCGATGAAACCTCTTGATAAAAACCCCCAAGAAACATCTATCTTGGAGGACAAAACCCTCGGATTTTATTCACCAAAAACCCCACAAATCTTCACCCACTAGGAATCTTCAATTTCGTTCCATGGACGTTATCGAACTCGATCACTAACCCTCAACGCAAGAATGATTATGTGTAATTGTGTTGGAGATGACGAAGAACGAAGATGAGAAGACTTTGTGTATCTTTCAGTCGTTGGTGTTATTTTCAATAATTGAACCTTGGACAATATATATATGAGAGCTTTTCAGTTGATGCAGAGAAAACCAGAAATTTTGGCAGTTTTGATCAGATAGGTCGACCTAATTTAGGGCTGGGTCGACCTAACAGAGCTGCATATCCTTTGGAAGTCAGTTTTGATCAGATAGGTTGACCTAATTTAGGGCTGGGTCGACCTAACAGAGCTGCATATCCTTTGGATGTCATTTGTTCCCAGTTAGGTCGACCTGTCAAAGAAGTAGGTCGACCAGAATCCACTTCAGATGCGTTTTGGGGAAATTTTCTCAGATTAGGTCGACCTAGTTGTTGTGTAGGTCGACCTAGCAGAATGATATGTAAATTTCTTCATTTTAGGTCGACCTGTGTTGGGAGTAGGTCGACCTGACTGCTGATTTTCTGAGTTCCTCTTATTTTGCTTGTGTTGAGTCGACTTGTATGCATAGTAGGTCGACCTGCTCTGTTATGAGTGACCAAAGCTTGCTTTTCTTTGAGTTCTTCTGCTTGTACCTTGTTGCTTGTATGCTTGTTGAGTTTGCCATGAATCAAAAACATCTTTGTGAGTGTGATCTTGTATTCACATTGTTATACCCCAAAATTTGCCCGCATCTTTTTTCAAGAAAACTCCAATCTGAAAATTAAGAGTCTCATATAATCATGGATTTTTATTTCAACAAATATCCTGACATATGAAATACTTAGTTTTTAGAATTTTTCTTATACTGTAATTTGGCTTGCAGTTGAATTTATTCTTACGCAAACGCCAAATACTGTTTATTACTTCACACATGCTATTTATTTATTTACAGATAAATAGTACTGACACAATTGGTACAGAGTTAAATCTTTTTGCAGGCGCAGAATCAGGAAACTCAGACTGTACTGGTAACAAGCAGATTATTATTATCTTTTGTTTCCCACCAATTTTTGTACTATATTCCATTATTTTCAAAAATCTTTTCAAATCTCTTTTTCAAAAATCAAATCCTAACTTTATTCTCTACATCTCTCTTTTTCCCAACACTATCATACACTTTCTTTCAAATCTCACTTCCACTCAAATTCTCCTTTTGTACGGAATCACATCATTCCCCAACGTCTCTATTCTTTCCACTCTATAAATACCTCTCATTTTTTCATAAAAATCTCACATCAAATTCTAATTCATCTCTCAAATTTCTACTTCATAATCCATCCTTTCTTCTTCCCCGACAAAATGGCGAAGCGGTGGGAAACATGTTTTCTTATGGTCATCACCATTGCTACGGTGATCATGTCTTTCTTCTGTCTACATAGCCCGGAACACTGTGGACCTGGGATGCTTATGCTCCCAATCATCTACATGTTACTATTTGTAGCATGGGTTATCAATCGTCATTCTTAAAATTTGTCGTATTTCTTATTTCTTAAATGTACCGTTTATTCGTCGTACTGTTCAATATAGTATGTAATATTTGTACTGTCAGTATTAAATGTTGTACTATTTGTCATAATATTGCTTAATTACTCAGATAATATTTTATGTGTTTTCTGCCAGTCAAATATTCATTTTTCTGTGCATTAAATGATTTTCAGGGTTATTATCGGTAATTTTGCTCGCGTACAGTAAATATTAGTTATTTATTATGTCTGTGTTTTTTTAACAAGTCATGTAAATAAACTTTAATCTTTCACATAAAACAAAAACAAAAAAAAAAGAAAATTAACTTTGACTGTTGATTTTTCACTCTAACTGCTACGTCAATACCTGAACAGTCAGTTGACAGCCAAACTGCTGGCAGTACAATTCTCAGTGTTTTGTACCATCAATCAAATCAATCTTTTACAATTCCAAATTCCAAGATTTTTGTTCTAGAAGTCTTCTGAATATCACGCGATTAGCAGAGACTCAACACTGCACAAAAATCAGGTACGCTTAACTGTCTCCTACGCAAACAGTCCCTGACTAGGGTTTTCTTGTTTTTACAGGAGAAACAAGCTTTTGAGACCTCAAATGGATTTCATGCACATCCATATATCTCAAAGTACCATCATACAAATTTTCAAACTTCAATTCACTCAGACGCACCGTCAGCAGCTCAAACAGTCAACAGACGACCCGTTTGACCCAAAAAGTCAACAGACAGTCAAAAATGAAATTTTTTGTCAAAGTCCATATTTTGTCAAAGGATTCATCATTTGATCATTTGATGATCATAATTCATCAAGGAAAGATCAAAAATCAACAAAACCCTAAGATTCAAAATTAGGGTTTTTGCCTGAAAAGTCAACTCAACTTTGACTGGTCATAACTCTCTCATCCTTCATCCAAAAAATTCAAACCAAAGCTCATTTTGAAGGAAATTCAATTATCTTTCAAATGCAATTGATCCCATGGTCATTGCATTCACCATTTGAAAAATATGACCAAAGACATTACAGGTCATTTTCAAATTCAACAAAAAGACACTTTTTTCAAAAGGACACACAAGGAGCATCAAAAATCATTTTGACATGAGACCAAAGGCATTGGTTAGAGGACTCTTTGAGGTTTCCAAAAAGTGCAAGAACTCCTTCATATGACAAAAATTGAGGGATTTACACCTTGTTGAAGTTGGCTAAATTTTGGGAAAATGCATGAAACCAACATTGCTCAAAAATGCATTTTTTCCAAATGGGGCCAAGTTTTCATGGTTCAAACATCATTTCCATAATATTATGGGCCTCCCACGACCAAGACTAAGCCCATACCATTTTTATTCATTTTTTGCTTAATTTTATCTTATTTTAAGATTAAATTAAAAAGAAAAATGAATGGATAATGGGTAGCTTACAATCTAAGCATGAGTCACCCAAGGAATCTCTGATTTTCTGCAGAGAATTGAAGCACAAGGCAAGAGAAGTAAAGGAGAGGAAGACTTGGTCAAATATTCAAGGATTTTTAATATTTAAAAATCAAACTTTCAACCAAGCAATCAATGCTCTTAGCTTCACTTCCAAGCAGCTCTTGGCCTATAAATGAAGTGGAATACATCAACAACAAGACACACACGAAATTATAGCCAAGGCATAGCAAGAAAACTCATCAAATTTCTCAAAATTTCCATACACTTTGTAATTTTCGAATTCCATATTCCAATCAATATCAATACAAAACAATCATTCCAATCATCTTCTAAGATCATATAAAGTAAGAATGAACCCTTAATATGGTCCCATGAGAGTCGTAACACATGCATAGTGTTCTTCATGTTCATACATAAGTAATTTTCGTTTTCATATATTTAATCAACCTCAATGTAATCTAATCATTCCAATGAGTTCATGTGGTCCCATAAGCTAGATCTGGGCCTTAACATGTAAGCTACCACGTGAGAATCATCCCATGCCATTAACAAAGGTTCATGCGTGCTAAAACTTCAACTCCATCGAATCCATAGCTACAGCTCTCAAACAGCGAAACTAACATCATATTTGGACTCAGAGCATCCTAATTAGGGGATCTGGGTCACTTGTTTTTATTCCTAACGCTTATTTTTGCAGGTTTGGGAAGCTACCAAAAATGGCGTTTTTATCGTAAAAATAGAGGAGGTTTAAAACCCCCGCTATTTGTTTGAAAAAATAAGAGAGACGGAGGTTGAAGACGACCACGCGTCCAAGCGTGGTTCGTCAGTCAAAGCTGACTCTTCCTTCCGCTCGCGTGGCTCTTGATCATTGGCTGGTCAACCAGTCTTCCCATCCACGCGTGCACTTGTGGGTCCCAGTCAGAAAGTTTGAATCTCCTTGGATTCAGCACATGTTCCCCACCATCATATCATGCTCCCTCATGATCTGAGCCCTTGGATCTTCTCAACTTTCCATCCAACGCACCTGACAAGTGTTCCACACCATGGACTCTCCAATCAACCACATCTGATTAGTATCCTTTTATTTTCTATTTTTATTTTAATTTCTTTGTTAAATTAATTAAAAATAGTTTTAAAAATCCAAAAAATACGCAAAAAATATTTTTAGACTTCTAAAATAATATTTTATTTTCTGAAATAAAAATATTTTATTTTTCTTCATAATTTCAATATTTTGCATAATTAATTGGTATATATTTATATATTTGCTTTTTAATTATTCTAACCAATCAAAAAATCATAAAAAAATTGTTCTTTATGTTAAATATTGTTTATATATTATAAACTAATTTTGTACATATTTAGGATAATTTTCTCTTTAAGTTTTAATTATTTGTATAATTATGTATTAATTAGCTTAATCAATTTCAAATCAATTTCAAAAATTCCAAAAAAATTAGTTTTGTTTTAAAATTAATTGACAAATATTTTGTACATATTTTGAACTTAATTTTTAGGTTTAAAATTTATTTTCATCTTTTCCCTCATTTTATTTTAATTAATCATGCATTAATCATAATTAAAATAAATCATAAAAAATCCAAAAACATGCCTTTTATTTTTCTTGCAATTTAAATTCCTAGATAAATGTATAGGATGTCAAATTCATGTAAATAGGCTAGTTTACATTTCCTGCACAATCGATGTAATAGCGTAGATTTACTTTCCGCACTTTACATTTCCGCATTTTAATTTCCAGCAAATATAAACTGCGTGTATGTCAAAGATAAAATTGAACCGTTAGATCACTAACTTCAAAAATAAAATATCTGAATACAAACACAATCACACTTGCACCTCTTAAGGTAATCCCTTCTCATTCTTTTCAAAATCAAAGTCAAAATTCTACTGTTTCGAGTACAAAATCGAACCTTTTGTTTGTATCCGGTGAAAGGATAGATTTTTAAAGGAAATAAGGATAAAGACCTTACAACTCAGGGTAGACCTCCTAGTTTGCTTGCTCAAATCAAAACAAACAAAATTCTCATACACTGTTGTTTTTCAAAACAAAACTTTCCAAAAAGACAATTGTCATACCCCAAAATTTGCCCGTGCTATTTTTCATACACAAAACCAAATCATAAGACAAAGCTCCAAAACACAGTCTCCCACACAGAAGTACCAAACTAGGGTTTGACTAATTCAGGAGAGAATCATTGAACCAATGGCTCAAGATGGTTCAATAAGGTCCCTAATATCCCAAAGCATCTCTATATAAGGTTTCAAGTCAAACAGAACAAATTTGGTCCCTCAAATCATGTTTAGGTCAACAATCGATCCTCAAGGGCAAAACAGTCATTTCAAGTCAAGATGCAGTCAAAGTTCAAGATATTTGGTCAACAACATCCTCATAACCCTAAAATCATCATTTGATCAAAGGTTGATCATGATGATGCAAGGAAAGATCAGAAAAGTCAAAAATCAAAAGTTACTATTTTTGGCATGAACTGAAAAAGTCAACCAAACTTTGAAAATTCACCAAAAATTCATACTTCATCAGAAAAATTCCCACCAAAGCTCATTTTGAAGGGAATTCACTCCTTTATCCAATGGTACAAGAATCAAAGCTCATAGGTCAATGGTTTAAGAATTATGGCCTCATACATTACAGGTCCTTTTCAAAAGTCAACAAAAAGACATGTTTTTCAAAAGCTCATAAAATGAGAATGAAAAAAGATTTTTATATGGGATCAAAGACATTGGTTAGAGGACTCTCCAAGGTTTCCAAAATGTCCTAGAACACTTCCATACCTCAAAAATTGAGGGAGATACACCTTGTCAAAGTTGGGCTACTTTTGAGGAAAAATGTGAAAGGAAAAGGATCAAAACTCAAAATATTTCTAATTGGGCCCATATTATTTCCATCCAAACCTCATTTTAGGCCCATACACGTCCAAAAATTATATTTCATTGTTTTTATTATTTTTATTGATTATTTTATGGTTTTTATTATTTAAATCATAAATTAATCATATAAAATAATAAGTAAATAAAAGATATGATTTTGCTTTAATTTTAAGTCAAGAAATCAGACAATATATTCCCCTAAAATCAATGAAATTCGTGCAAATCAAATTGATCACAAAAAGATTGAAATTGGACCTAATATAGAAACTTCCATGAATCAAATTTTTGAGATTGCCAATTATTGATTCAAGAAGATTTGCTCACGTTTTGTTAACCTAATCTCTTCACCTATATATATACAACAAACACAGAGCATTAGGGGACGAAGTTTCTGCCTCAAGGAACCCCAAACCCGAGCGAAAAGTTCTTAAGAAATTTCAAAATCGAATTCTGAATTAGAAGCGAATTGAAGGCTTCTCTTTGATTCTAACACGTTCCTGAGTTTGTTTGGAAGCTATCCAGGCCTTCTCCATCAATCAACAAGTCCAGAACTGCAAGTAATAAGCCAAGGTTTGCATCACTTTGAATTTCTTCGATTACTCTGATTTACAATGCATAAGCATAATTCGAATGCATAATCTTGTTTGGCTTGGTGTATTGAATGTTTCTGGATCTTTAATCGCACTAATATGCACGAATAAGCGTTTTGCCATCATTAGGGTTTTGTTGGTTCCGTTTAGGTTTTTTCAGTACAGGTACTTTTAGGTCAAATTGAGACCATGGTTGAACTCGTGAGGCCCAGACGAACGTAAAGGTGGCCTCGCGAAAAATTTCTGTATTTGTTTGCTTGCATTCGTAAATGGCAGGGCTATGGCTACGGAACCGTCCGTCGGTAAAGGTATGAACCAGAGCTAACACGACGGTTGGAGGAAGAAGATGACCACGCGTCATCGTCTGATTGGTCCAGAAACGCGCGCAGGGAAATTTTCAAATCTGTCAATCCAGTGCGTTAAGACGTACGTCCTTCGCATGCTCCCTCACGTTTCCAGCCATCTGATCATCATTATCCTGAATCCAACGCGCCAGATACTGAGAGTCCACCAAAGTCATCAGCGCGCGTCCACACTGAATCAAAAGTTATGTATTTTCCAATTTTTTTTTATTTTTCATTATATAACCTTTTTCTTATTTTTTTTTATATAATACACATATATTGTTTGTTTTCAAAAGAATTTTGTTTTATATATAAAAAGTAAAAACTTTAAAACATTTTAATATTTTTTATTATTTGTTTATATATAATATTCAATATTATTTATAATTATAGTTATTTAATTTGATTTAAATATAAAAAAACCTTTAAAAATTCGTATTTATTTCATTATACTCCAAAAAATTCCGTAAAATTATTTTTAAACTCGATTTAATTTTCTTATCTCGATTTAATTAATTAGGTCGCAAGACCAATAATTAATTAAATTATTTATATTTTCTTATTTAAATTCGTACCCTAATCAGGGTTTACAAAGATCATGCCCTACACTGATTATTTATTTTTCTATGCCTTTTCAGGGTTAGCAATATGATTAATCCCGAAGGCGCGCTTTCAAACAAACCTCGAAGATAAGTGTGCTGCTTTATTTGATTTTTATTCTTTTAATTGATTTGTTTTTAGGGTTTGCCTTGCCTTCACATATCTTCCGCCTTGTTTCAGGGTTTACCTCCGAGGTTTCCTCCGACTCTAACCATATCAGATCAAATTCGAAGCTAAGTGTCTATTTGCTTTATTTATTTTTAAATTTCATTATTCATTATTTTTAGGGTTATAATGTTTGCCTCCGAACCGATAATGCACTCACCCTATTTCTGTTTGCCATTTTTCCGCCTTTTCAGGTTTGCCAAATGTCAAAGCCTCGCATAGTCGGTAACTCTAAACCCTAAATATTTTCTGTTTTCTTTTATTATTACTTGTGCCAAACCCTTTTGGGATCCGCTGGTTGCAATTTCCCTTCCCCATATTGCTTTAATTATACTGTTATATTACTGTGTGGTTAGTAATCTTAGGGAGTGCAAGTCTTGAACTGAATTAGAATGACTTAATTACAAGATAAAATTTCTGAATTAATCACGTGATTGATGCACACACGCACGCTTTTTGGGTAACCCTCTCTGTTGCCTGTTGCCTGTTGCCTTGTTGCCTGTTGCCTTTGTGTTTTTTGCAGAATAAGCCACGTCCCTTCGAATTCGAAGATACCTCAGCCATGTTGCCTCGATAAAAAGGTCACGACCCTAATGATGCTGCCTTCGATACACAAATGACCTCGACCCTCAGATGTTGCCTATGAAAAAGGCTGAGGTATCTTCTGGCTGCCTACGAAAAGGCTTGTTCTGATCCTTGCCTTAGACTACCTGCCCTTCTATGGCATGGGACAGTCTTATGGCAAAGGATATTTCGATGACCCTTAAACCTCCAAATGAAAGGCTTCCTGCCCTCTTATGGCAAGGATAGACCCTTTCGCTCTGAAAGGCTGAAAGAACAGATTTCTCAAATATAAGGTAAATTGCTCTTAAATTGCTTTGCCTTGCTCTAAATATTTTCAAATATTCTTTCTCAAAATTCTTCAATATGGCTACGCTCATTTACGAGCTAAAGTCCATATCCTCTTCTTCTACCTTTCTGAAACAAAAAGAGCAAAGCAAGTTAAGAGCCCATGGATAACCATGGATGCAAAGGGTGCCTTACACCTTCCCTTTGCATAATTACCCCCCGAACCCTATTTTATTTAAAAGGTTTTTCCTGTTCTTTTAGCCTTTCTAATTAAATTTGGATAAAATAAAAGTCGGTGGCGACTCATGCTATCCGCGACATTCCGATTAATAAAAAGTCAGTTCACCGTGTTACAGAACTGGCGACTCTGCTGGGGATATTTCGATTAAGAGGGGTTACCTTAAAAGTTTAGGATTCAATTAAATGTTTTCTATTGCTTGTTTTGCTTGCTTTACTTTTGCAGGGCTGTTTTGGGTATTCTGTTGTGTGAAAGATCCTAACCCGGATCTGAGTACCTTAGGTATGTGGCATGAGACCAGGGAGGCTGTACGACATGTATCGTTACGGTTGAACTGGTGGCCACCGTTAGTGCGACGCTTTGGTTTGTCCTGATGGCCCTTGAATCTGATCGAGGAGACATTTGGCTACCGCGTGGTGTCATGAGCACTAATTCGCCCTTAGAACCTTAGTCGAACTTGACTTTGGCTTATAAGAAGTAGCGAGATGGCTGGCTTCGGATTCCTGACTGAAGCCGGTTGATACTCGATGCTACACTCATTGAGATTGGACTCAAGGGATGCTTTTGGCTGGCCGATTGAGTGCTATGTTGAGACAATGCCCACGAGAAAGATCAGGGATATGAGCACCATAGAACCTGGTTACTTTTTAGGACAGGTTGAACCAACTAAACGAAAGGAAGAAGGGTATATACCTATGAACTTCATGCAAGCCTACCCTTAAGGCAATTGTGTGACTTGTTTGTGTTTGTTAATTACTTGGCATCATAACATCATAACATCATGACATATCATATCCACTAACAAATTTCAAGGACCGAGAAATTTATATTTACACTGTTTTGTAGGACATGGCTTTCTCTACCAGAGATTATGTACGACTCAACTTTGTAGGGATACCTTCTGAACTTAAGGAGCTCGCCTTGGAAGTCCCTGGAGACTCTAAGTTTGCTGAAAGACATGGTTATCTTCTTCGACTGGTCACCTCTCAATTTGAAGAAGATATGATGAGAGTCTTATGCCAATTCTTTGATCCCGAACATCATTGCTTCACTTTTCCGGATTATCAGTTGGTACCTACTTTGGAGGAGTTCTCAAACTTACTTGGTGTACCTATATCTAAGCATCTGCCCTTTACTGGATTGGAAAGCACTCCGAAACTCGAGACTATTGCTGCTGCACTTCACCTAAAGAGATCAGACATCGCCTCCAACTGGGACACCAAGAATGGAGTAGAAGGTCTCTCAGCCAAATTCTTATTTGGAAAAGCTCGACAATTTCTGAAGGCCATGAGCTACCATGCTTTTGAAGATGTTTTGGCTTTATTAATATATAGTTTGGTTTTGTTTCCTAATCCTGACCAATTTATTGATGTGCACGCAATCAAGATTTTTCTGACTCACAACCCCGTGCCTACAATACTTGGAGATATTCTACATTCCCTTCACTCTCGTATCATGAAGAAGCGAGGGACTCTTATGTGTTGCACACCCTTGCTGGCTAGGTGGTTTATTTCGCACCTTCCACGCTCAGTAGTCAGAAACGATCAAAAGATGCAATGGTCTCGAAGAATCATGTCACTTTCTCACTCAGATATCCGTTGGCACGTTATGTCTCAAGAGTATGTCACTATCATCGATCATTGTGGGAAATTCCCTAATGTGCCTCTCCTTGGCATTAGAGGAGGAATCACCTACAATCCTTCATTAGCCCTACGACAATTTGGTTATGCTCGAAGGGATGGTCCTCATCACTTGCTCATTGAAGGGGTTGTTTTCAACTATGAAGAAGATGTTCGTAATCAACGCCAAGAGTTCATACGCGCTTGGAACAAGGTGTACAGGGTGGATAGCAAAAGTTGGGGGCAAAAGAACTCCCTTCCCTCGGAACCTTATCTTAGATGGGTACGCACTCGCGCTCAACGTTTCGTCATGCCATACCCTTATGTTAGACCTGTGATTGTTGAACCTGAATGTGAAGAAAAGGTTCCTTTGGTTGTTCTCCATCCAGACATGCCCACTGATCTAGAAGAACTACAAAAGTCATGGGTTCAATTGAAAGAAGAAAGGGATACTTTTGAGGCTCAATTCCGCGCCAAAGAGAAACAAGTATTAGAACTCACAAGGCTACTTCAAGCAGAACAGAACGTCAACAACTTCATCGGATCAAAGAGGAAGCGTCCATGGGAAGCTTGAAGAAATTCTAGCTTATTGTTATTATTATTCCTAGTTGTTTACATATTTACTTTTGTAAGCCAAAATGGCAAAGAACTATAAAATAAAGTACAATTTTATTATTATTATTATTATTAACAAAGCTTGTTTCTTTCTTTCTTGTTTAATGTGAATTTAAATTTTAAGGTCCTTGAAAACATTGCATATGCATAATCATATCATTCATAAACATCGCATCACAGGTTTCATAAAAACAAATGCCTCATCTTTCCGCTGTTTATTTCAGTAAGAAAGATGGATCTCGAACAATCTGTCAAAGCTCTCCAAACTCAAAATGCTGAATTTCAAGCTCTGATTCTGAACCTGGCCAATGGGCAAAATGAACTGAAAGCCCTTATGACTAAGAAGGAGAAGAAGACTCAGAAGCCCAAAGGAGTGATCAATCTGGGAAGAAGGTTCAAAGGTCGTCCCAGGAAGGCCGAAGATGCTGAAATCCCTAAGAATGAGGAAGATGAGGAGAGAGATGATCTCAGTGTCAAGAACAATCAGGGAAGCCATGTAGGTTCTGATGGTGAAGAAGAAGAAGAAGAAGACGAGTATCCCCAAGACGAGGATTACGCTGATGAGAAGTATAGGCTACTGGAAGAGCGTCTGAGAAGCGTGGAAATTCAGAAGGTACCTGGGTTGGACTTTGAAGAATTAGGACTAGTTCCTGGGGTCGTTATTCCTCCGAAGTTCAAGACTCCAGTTTTTGCTAAGTATGATGGAATTTCCTGTCCTAAGATGCACTTGAGGTCTTACGTGAGGAAGATTCAACCTCACACTGCTGACAAGAGGCTCTGGATCCATTTCTTTCAAGAGAGTTTATCTGGAACTCAACTCGAATGGTATTATAAGCTGGAAAGTGCTAGCGTCCGTACATGGGAAGATTTGGTTGTGGCTTTCTACAAGCAATACCAATATAACTCCGATCTTGCACCAACTCGCATGCAACTTCAAAGCATGTCCATGGGTCCTAAAGAAAGTTTCAAGGAGTATGCCCAAAAATGGAGAGATTTGGCTGGGAGAGTCCAACCCTCTTTAAATGATAGGGAGTTAGTAGACATGTTCATGGGCACGCTAACTGGGCCGTTCTATAGTCACCTGCTGGGTAGTTCTTCTTCTGGGTTTACTGAACTCATTTTAACTGGAGAACGTGTGGAAAATGGTATTCGAAGTGGGAAGATTCAAGTGGGTTCTGCCTCTGGTACTACAAGGAAGCCGTATCAAGGAAGAAACGAATCTAATGCTATTCATAGTCAAAAGAGTCGTAGTAAGGATGACCAGAATCAGTCTGTTGGTGCCGTCCTTATCTCTGCACCAATACCTCAACAAGCTCCTAGACAAGACTACCAACGCAAGACTGATAGACCAAGGAGGCAATTCACCAAGATCAACATGCCTCTATC